>NC_058053.1:28824887-28924887 GCF_020085105.1 Siniperca chuatsi
TTGGTTATGATGCAGAAGTTTTAACCCTCGAACCCTCTGAAGTCAGAAAGCTCAAGTTTCATTTGACTAAGATGTGAGTGAAAGTTCCTTTGAACATGAATGAATAAATGCCTGTTGGCTGCTGAGTCAGGAGCTGCTGATCAGTTGTGTTACTGTTCTCTCGGGTTCGAACCTTCAGAACTCAAATAAAATGCATTTTCCAACAGAAACCTTCCGGGTGAATCTTGAGTCCCACATACATATAATCCATAAACAATCCATCATAACACAACACTTCATTTTCAAATATTATAAAAAAGACAATGTCTAATATCTCCACATGTGAAGTGAATTAGAGGCTTTGAGAGTCAGAGAGAGGACAAGTCATCGTGTCTCCGTCTTTGGGTCCAGGAGTGAGAACGGTTTCTGTTTAACAGCGTAACGTCCCTCCTCACTGAGAGGACAGAAGAGTCTTTGAGGACACGAGTCCACTGTTGAATGACTGAAAACAATCATCACATGACAGGAACGGGTTTGTCACTTTAAAGTGATAGAACATGCTGAACGGAGCACCTTTTCCCACTTCAGTGAATGTTAACACAGCGAACCAGCTTTAAAACCTGCACATTGTTCATCTCGGTTCCAGTGAACGTCCGTCTCACCGTGATTTCCCTCTCGGCGGGCTCGGAGATCCGGACGTCCCGACCCTCCACGGTCAGCTGGGCCTTGGAGACGCTCGATCCGGCCACCACCGAATACTCTCCAGCATCAGACATCCGAACCGTCTGCACCATGAGCCGGTGAACGTACTTCTCTGCTGTCACAATGTACCTGTGAACACAACGCACATATCGGCTCTCGGCTCGTATTCAGCCTTTTCTAATGCTGCTGCTTATGTTAGGAAAGTGGAGCAGAAGTTACGAGTATGACAAACGCCGACACACCTCTCCTCGGTCATGTCCAGCTCCTGGCCATCCTTCATCCACATCACCTGGATGTTTGGCTCAGAAACCTCACATTCAAAAATCGCCTTCTTCTTCTCTGTGATCTTTATGTCTTTGATTTTCTTGGTGAATTCAATCACGCGAGCTGAAAACAACAAAAACAGTTACAGTGACTATTCCAAAGAATTCTGTAAGTTACAGAAATAAACTGCTAAAAAGCACAACGTACAAGAATTTGCAGTTTTTCTAACAGGCTTCTTCACAGGTTGGATTTCAGGCAATATGTATCAGATTTGTGACTCCAGATCAGCAGCGTTAAGTGTTTATTTGTTTCCGCTCTTCTGTTTTATCAAACGTAACAATCCACAGTGACTCAGTGGAGTTTAATCAGCCGTTCATACGTTGTGAATTTATTAACTGTTAACTATCTGTAACGATGAATCAAGACCCCAGTTTCACTGTGAGCTGTCCGTAAAACGTCACACACTTTACTTAATATCTATATATACGTTTCATTTATTGAGTCAACTCAACATTTCTAGTTTTTCTTCTCAGACCTCTGAACTTACAAACACGAGTTGTTTGAGTGAATGAGCGTTCACTCAACTCATTTAAGTTTCTAAAGAAACCCAAACATGTTAGCAGACTTCCCAGCATGCATTGGGTTACAGCCCCCTCTTTTGTAGTTTGAAGCAAGCAGACATGATGGAAACTTGCGGTGTGTCTTTAACACCTTTTCTTAATGAAAACAGAGCGGACCCTGAGGAGCTCAGTCTCTCACATGTGGTCTGCGGACCGACTCCGGTCCAACACAGTTCTCCACACCACGCTTCAAACTCACACACAAAGCATCGGTTTACCTTCGACGAACAGGTTGGCGGCGGTGGCGGCGGAGCCGGCCACAAACTGGTACTCTCCTCCGTCTCCAAAGTGAACGTTTCGGATGGTGAGCGAGTGCGTGAGCTGCCGGCTGCGGACCTGACATCTGTCCGACGACTTGACCTCCACGCCGTTCTTCAGCCATTTGTAGGTGATGCCCTCGTAGTTGACGGTGACCTCGAAGGTGATGGTGTCTCTCTCCTGAGCGTTCAGGTCCTTCAGCATGGAGGTGATCAGGACGGCTGGAGAGGAGAGAGCAGCTCGGGTGAAATACAAAAATACTACAACTGGCTTTTACAGACAGAAAGACAGTGGAGGAAGTTTTATTCAAAGTGAAACCACAACTGAAAACTAAGAATGAACCTTGTTACATTTACATGTGATGCTGTAACTCAGTGAACTTTTTGGAGGAATTTAGCTTTGAAGAGGATCACAGGGTTCTGGCTGTACTTTGTGCATTGTGTTTTGTAAAAAGTGTAATCTAGTTTAAAGCTGTAAAGGTCACATCCAACAATGCGCTGCATTTTAAGTGCGTTGCATTGAGCAGGAAATTGTAGTACTACTCTCTCTGCCACTGCTCACACCTGAGGAGAAATCTTCTCTTTAAAGTACGCAGCAGCGGAGAGCTGCACGAGTTCACTTTAACATGCGTTCAACAAATGTTCTGTGGCCACTTTTCTGTTTTACCCTGCGGTTAAAGCATAAAAATGTAATTGTTTGTTTTTTTTACATTTTACAAATAAAACTGATTTCATGTTTCGATATTATGATCAGTATACTAATAATAATAATACTAAAACTACTGCTTCTACTACTAGTACTACTAAAAATAGTGACAATAATAATAATAATAATAACAAAATCATGGAATTTTTTAACTTAATTTATTTCCTGCTAATCTGTTTTTTTCTAATGTGTAATTCTCTTTAAAAGTTCTATTTTTTAACTTGTATTTGTTTTCAAATTAGACAATTCAAAATTTCTAATTACGAAATATTACTTGAATATTACTAAATTCCACTTTATTTACTATATTTTCAGTTAATGCTCTTTATGTCTGATTTGTCATTTTCTAAAAAAAAAGTGTCAAATATTTTGAATTTAATGTTGTGAAATTATGATGCTATTTTTTAAGTGTTCATCCTGAAGAGACCGGCCACATGTGAAACCCACAGAGACTCTCTCAGAGACATTACTTTGCTGAGATTTGAACGTAGTCTTACGGCTAACGGTTAGCGTTGCAGAGACTTTGTCGTTCCCGCAGATGAAGGTGTACTCTGCCGAGTCGTCCCTGCTGGTGTTCATGATCTTCAGCTGGTGGAGTTTTCCCTGAACCACGATCCTGAACTTCTCGCTCATCTCGATCTCCACGCCGTCTTTGAGCCAGGTGGACGGCACATTGAAGTGAGAAACTTCACACTCGAACGTGGCCACCTGGGTCTCTGGGACCTTCACGCTCTTCATGGGTTTGGTGACTCGCAGAGCTGCAAGAGACAAATCCCCCAAATAATAAGACTCTTTTTCATAAAACTTAAATACAAACTGGAAAGTTCATAACTACAAATTATAAAATCTGCATTCCTAATTACATAAAACAAATGCAAACTACAAATAATTATAAATCAAATAAAATTTAGTTTAAATATTATTCTCTTTAGAGAAAAATCTAAACATTACAAATTCAATTAAATTTCAGGTAATGTTTTCATTTGATTTATGCACGTTCTTAGAAAATTGTACATTGTAATTGATCCTACAAAATGTGCAATTACACAAAGATTTATTACTAATTAAAATGTATTCATTTTCCAAGCTTTTTTCTGAACTGTTTTATTGTAACCTTTTCATTATTTGGACTATTATTGTTATTATTATTCATACGTTACGTACCCTCCACAGTGAGCACGGCGCTGCTCTGCAGGTGTCCCACCACGGCGGTGTACTCTCCTGCGTCGCTGCTGTCGATGTTCTGCAGGATCAGTTTGTGAGCTTTCCGCTCTGACAGAATCTTACATTTGTCGCTCGACTTCAGCTCCACGCCTTTAAACATCCATCTGACAGGGATGTTGTCATGTGACAGGCTCATCTCAAAGGAGGCGGTGCCATCCAACAGTGATGTCACGTCCTTTATCTTCTTTATGATTTTGATCGCTGCAGAAACAAGTAGCAGATAAAAGAAATCAAATTTTAAAACAGTAAAATGCAAAAAAACAGTAAACGTTTTGTTCCTAGATGACTATATTGGCAATATACTGTATAATCATGGATTATGGGGCATAGTTAATTGAACCTTTTTTAAATTTTACAGTCATACTCACTCTCTATGTTGAGCCTAGCATTGGCAGACAGTTTTCCCAGTTTGAAGGAATAAACAGACTCGTCCTGTGTGGTGCAGTTCTTGACCTTCAGAGTGTGGACCATGCCATCGGAGGTGATCTCGTACTTGTCGCTGTTCTGCAGCTCCACGCCGTTCTTGATCCACTGGGATCCTTTCACGTCGGTGTGGGTGAGCTCCAGCGTGAACACCGCCTCCTGGGTCTCCGTCACAGTCTGGTTCCTCAGAGTTTTCTTGATCTTCACCGCTGCAGATGGAAACACAATCAAATATAAACTATAAAACAAATTTTGATTAAAATGTGACTGGTCACTAGTTAAGAGTCCATATTAGGACTACATGGGAACTCGACCTAGATTAAAATTTTTCTGATGACATTTGAGACTTGGCCCTTTGAAAAGGTACACACCTCTTCTATATGCGCATGCCACGCCCTTACACAGTTCAAAGTTGTACATTGTAGCCAACACAAAATTAGATAGAACTAACCCTGAGGTGGATCCTACGTGTGACAAATGCAAACGTGTCCCTGCTCCTCCAAATGTTCGGGTCATGCCCTTCCTAAGCTTTATAACGAAAATCAGTCTTCCAAACCTTCTCTGAAATCTTACAATGTCCCATTGAGCCTCAGACTGCTGTCTTTGGCATTGACCAACAAGAACAAGAACAACAACAAGGTTGCGTTAGAGCTGCTGTTCCTCCCTCTCATTCCCACTGGATTAGGAACATTATCCTTCTCTATCCTTGAACCTGAAGAACTTTGTTAGACCTCACAAAAGTCTGTCAATAAGTTTCATTGAGTGTGGAGCCCCTTTTCTATTTTTTGTTGTTGTTTTTTTTTGAGAAACATCCATCTTGAAATACCACCGTATACGTCTCGGCCTAATAATAACATGGACACTGAACATGTATGTTGAGAAGCTGGTACTTACCCTCCACCCTGAGGTTAGCGGTGGTTTTGGAGTTGGCCACCTGGTAGGTGTACTCTCCGACATCCTGTGGTCTTGTGATGACGATGATGAGGCGTCTGACGGCCCCCTTCACCTCGCTCACTACATTCTCATTGAAGTCCACAGGGTGACCCTCCTTCAGCCACTTGCCCTCAGTGTTGGCGTTGGCAACTTCACACTCCAGCTCAGCTGTCTGAGACTCCGCCACCGTCACATCCTGCAGGGGCCGTGTGATGGCTCCACCTGGTGGCAGCATAAGGAAACAGTTTGTTTTATGATTCTGGGGCAACAGAGCCGATCTATCCCAGATCTGACCATGTATTATATGACACAAAAACAGAGTGAGTCCCAACGTGTAAAACTCATTTTGCTAAACAGTCTATAACAGCATTGAGGTTCAAAGAAGGATCTGAATCAATAAGAATACCAAGGTATTTTATATTCAACTTGTGAAAATAAAGGCCACTGCATGTAATTAAAACTACATTGCAAGAGTACATTTGTAGGGATTCAGTGTCATGCTCAAAGACACTTCCTTGAGCTAGATGTGACCATGACGGACACAAAAGCTGCAGTTGAAAATCAAATTTGAAACCGTTCTGTTAGGACAGGACTGTATCTGTAAATACTGTCACCCTGCTGTAGCCTATACTGATTCAAGTCATTGCATGGAATTTAAATGAAATGTTTATCTACTTGTTCACACCAGTGGTCCTTGAGAATCAGTGAATGTGTAAATGAGTTCATTTGAATGTCATTTGAGCACACAACTCAATAATCTCTTAAAGACTTTAGACGTACCGGAGACAGTGAGCTTGGCGCTGGATGTCTTTTCACCAGCGTGGAACATGTACTGGCCCTCCTCGTCCTTCATGGCATCAATGACCGTCAGAGAGTGAGCTTTGCCCTTGGACTCCATCTTGTATTTAGGTCCAGGTTTGAGCTGCTGGTTCCTGAATGTCCAGACTGGGTCGATCCCGGGGTGAGAAACCTCTACGTTAAAGGTGACGTTCTGGGATTCTGAGCACACTTTGTCCTCCATGTGCTTCACAATGTGTACCTCTGTAAAAACAACAATGGTGGTTAGAACAAAGAACTGGAATTGGGACTTAAAAACAGGATCCTTGTAAAATAAAATCAGTCTTACTTTCAACAGTGAGGCTACAGCTGGTGTCGACCTTGCCAACCACCAGTTTGTAGCGTCCCTCATCAGAGGCGTAGGTCCTGCTAAAGACCAGACGCTGCTTGGCTCCCTTTGCCACCATCTGGAATCGGTCGCTGGGCATCAGCAGTTTGTCATTATGGTACCATTTGACCGAGCTTATGTCCTGAGCTGAGATCTTAGCCTCCAGAACAGCCTTGGTGCCTTCGATGGAGGACACGTCCTTCAGTGGCACCACAATGTCAATAGCTGTAAGGAAAGACGATAAAATGATGATCAAAGAAGAGTTCAGTGTGTTCTGGGGGGGTTAGAGTTTGGTATCACTGAGATCTGATATTAATTCTGACTCCTACTTTGAACGTTGAGTTTGCCAGAGGTGGAGATGTCTTGGGCGGGAACCACAAAAGAGTAGGAAGCAGCATCTTCTCTACTGACATTCTCCACCAGCAGCTTGTGAACCAGTTTGTCGATTACTATGTGGACGCGGTCCGAGGCAGAGATGGCCTGGCCGCTCTTCATCCAGGTTCCCTCAACGTTCTCTTGGGAGAACCTGACCTCCAGCTGAGCTATGTCACCCTCGCACACTGTGAGGTCGGTCAAGGGCTGCATCAGGGTCACTGGGCGCACTAAAGGTAGAGAAACCCCATTATTATTACATTACAATACAGCCACCAAAGACTGAATCACAACAGGCAACAAAATGTAAAAAGACCACGACCAGGTTGGCAAATCATAATAAATCAATACACTAACTCATTAAGTGTTCTTTAATTGAGAACTACAAGTCATTTATGAGTCACAGAAAGCACAAAGTTAAGAAACCCCACAATCAGGGAACTTAAAATTCTGTTGCAGCACAGCTAATGAGCTTTTGTAGAACTCAAGCAACTCATTTTTGGACATGTTTAATAAATTTGATTAAAAAGCAACAAATATGCTAGAAGTCAGAGTAACTAAATTCACAAGGACACTCCTGTTGAGAAACCTTTTGATTACTGCTGTAAGAAATCTCATGGTCCACATACTTCACTACTCTGTAAGGTTGCTTACATTTCATCTTCAGTGAGGCGCTGGTCCTCAGATCTCCACATACAAAGGTATATTTCCCCTGGTCTCCTTTCCTGACATCCTTGACGGACAGGGTATGTCTTCCTCGGCGGGAGGACATGCTGTATTTACTGCTGTGAGAGAGCTCCTTGTCTCCAAAGAACCAGCTGCCCTCAGCGTCCTCACGAGACAGCTCAACCTCAAACTCACCAGAGTAGGTCTCTGGCACCTCAATGTTCTCCATGTGTTTTATGAGCTCCAGGGCAGCACCTGGATACAGAACGATATCAAGAACCATTATCTACCAATCCACACAAATAAGACCAAAGAAAACAGTAGATGGAAAGATTCTGGGTGTAAAGATTACCTTCTACGTGGAGCCTTGCGCTCGTCCTGACGCTCTCATCATCTACAATCACACAAGTGTATTCGGCATCATCCCTCATTTCAATTATCAGCACAGACAGGAAGTGAACCTTTCTGTCTGAGTGCATTCTGTATTTGTCTCCGGAGAAGATCTCTGTGTTGTTCTTGAGCCATTTGACTTTGATGAAAGGTTCGTTGGTTTCACACTCAAAAGTCACCATGGTGTCCTTCTCATTTGCACTGGCATCCTCGAGCTTTTGGGTAAAGCTAACTGCTGCTTGGGCTGCAATGAGATAATATGAAGTGAGACTTTGACATAAATTAGGACATTGACAATGAGTATAACACTGGAGAGATTTGGTGGCTATACCTTGCACAAGGAGGAAGGCATGGCTTGAGGCCTCCCCAGCGACATTCACGGCTTTAACCATGATGCTAGCAGAATCCTCTACTGTGACATCTCTGATCACCAGTTCACACACATGATCCTCAGGCCAGTACCAGTAAATACGGTCAGACTTTTCAACCTGAATGCCGTTCTTGAACCACTGGCACTCAGGCTCTGGTCTGCCGACGACTCTGACTCGGAAACGAACCTCATCCATTGGAGCAACTGTCTTGCTAGCAATGCGTTCCAGGACCTTGGGTGCTTCCATGCTGGGGGAGAGCTGGACCCTCTCTGGTTTGATTGTGGGGATGGTGATTTGTCCTTGTTCCTCCATCTTCCTCCTCTCAGCTTCTTCTTTCTCTTTCAAGTGATGAAGCAGCTCATCCTTAGTCTTCTTCAGTAGATCCTCATAGGAGTCATCCCTCTTGCGAGACTTGAACTCCACAGCAGAGATGGACTCATAAAAACCTTCCTCTGTCCTACGCTTGAACTTGCTCTTCAGTTCGTCTGACTCCTCTGAAGTTTTCCCGTGAACAATTCTCTGTGTCTTACGCAGCTTAACAACTTCCCTGTCCTGTGTGGCCTCGCCAGGTTGGTCAACCTTCACAATATCAAATCCGATTCTGCCGGGCTCATGTGAAGCCTCTGCAGCCTTCTGTTCTGGAGCACGACGCAGTACGGATCTAAAGTCCTCTTTCTGTTGGATCTCCAGCTTCACGGTGTGCTCAGTTGTGCCTAGAGGATTGTCTGCAACCACCCTGACCTCTCCTGAGTCATAGGACTTGATGTCAACAATCTCCAAGTAGTAAATACCATCATACCGAAGTCTGTATCTCTTGCTTTTGCGGATAAGTTGTCCGTTGAGGTACCAGTTAACCTTGGGTGCTGGGTAACCTGTCACTCTGCAGCGGAATCGTGCAATGTCGCCTTCCAGCACTCTGGCTGGTTCAGGAAGCAGGACAATTTCAGGTTTGGTCTTTTCAAATTCATCATCAGCGCTGACTCCTGCAGGTCCTCCCTCATGAGCCATGCGCTCGATCTCATCCATTCTGTGTGCTCCCTTCCTGCCTTCAGGAAGCTGTGTTTCCTCAACAAGGCCCTTCTCATCCTTGACAATGAGGGTGGCCGAGGTCTGGTCGACTCCAAACTTGTTTGTGGCTCTGCAGGTGATGACACCGCTATCTCTAGCGTAAGCAACTTCATAGTCAAGACTGCAGTAACCAAATTCATTGACCATGCGCAACCTATTTGCAGCTTGCAGTGGTTGGCCGTCATGCAGCCACTCCACTACCATGTTGGGGTCACCAATAGGGGTCAGTCTGCACTCAAAATGAGCTGGACCAAAGCGCTTCATTCTGATAGAGGTCAGCTTCTTCTTGAACTGTGGTTTCTGCTGCTTCTCTTTGTCGTAAAGGTCGCCCTCCTCCCACTGCTCTTGACCATATCGCAGATGAAGAGGCTCCAACTCAGGAGCTGCGATCTCCTTGGCCTTGTAGGTCCCTTTGGTAATAATGAGCTTCCTCTCAGCTTGAGGAGCAGTGAAGTCCACCTCAACATTGACTCTGCAGCGAGTGGTGTCTCTGCCAGCCCTGTTGATGGCTGTAGCAGTGTACCAGGCACTGTCTGTGCCTGAAGCAGATGGAATCTGGAATTTGGCTTCTCCTTTAGTTCCGTCAATCCTGAAATACGTAACCATTCAGATAAGGACATTTAAAAAACTACTCTAAAGTTTTACATAACTTTATCAAAGGATTAGAAAATCATCCATAGCTAAAATGAAAAATACATACTTGATATGTGGGTGCTTTTGTGGGGTGATAATGTCACTGTTCTTCAGCCAGACGATGTCAGGCAGGGGGTTTCCAATAGCTTTGACGGCCAACTCAACCAGAGTGCCCTGTTTCACAGTGATGTTCTTCAGCTTCTCAACAAACTGAGGGCGCGCCAGGCTTTCACGAGCTGAAATACAATACAGAACAAGACAGCATTTAATAATATGGTACATTTTTTGAAGCTGCAACAGTTGTCTGGTGAATGCACTCCAAAGAGTAGGTGCTGGTCATGGGAATGACATATATTGAACAAATCATCCCATCAGGTGTGGAATGTGTATATATAAGGTTGTATCTGACACTTGTTGAACATGCTTTGAGAAAGACCAAGTGTGGTCGAAACTTAGGAGGTTTAGAAACTTTTTGGAGCTCAGTGTGCGGTCATCTTCTCCTTATTTTTTTTTATGCTGAAAGAAAGCCATCTGATCCAGAATAATAAATTTGTGACACAGACTTACCGTCAACAGTAAGAGTTACAGAGACAGAGGTCCGTCCAGCTCTGTTCTGAGCGACAACTGTCCACTCTCCAGAGTCTTGTGGCATTGCTGGGACGATGATCAGGGACTGGGTACCGTCCTCTTTAATCACTATCTTGTGGGTGTAATCACTGACCACTTGTTGTCCTGGGAAAAGGAGGATAAAATGGTTTTACAAGTGGCAGAAGTGACAGATAAAGGTGCACTTCTAGAATTTGTTGAAACTTTCTCTTACCATTGTGGAACCAGTATGTGTCGGGCATGGGTCTGCCAACAACCTTTAAGTCGAATCTGGCAGTTTGCCCCTCGGAGCATTTTATTGAGGAAGGCTTCATGACAAACACAGGCTTGTAGAGTCTTTCCAGCTGAGCCTCATCTGTCTCGTCAAGCCTGCGGGCGGGAGAACGGCTGGAAGAACGTCCGGGTGAGCGGCTCAGAGAACGAGGAGAGGTGGAACTGAGAAAGGAGCAGAGTCGTCAGAAGAAGCCTTTTAAGTTGATATGGTGAACTTGTTAGCAAACACTTGCCTTTTTACACATCCAGCAGTTACAGAGCAACAGTAGTATTCAAATGTCGTAATTCTGGCCATGTGGCTAATGCTTTTTTTATCTCCACCAACTCCTGAGAGAAATATCTGGCTCTTTAACTGCTAAATGCTCCACTATGTTCACCAGCTAGTTGCTAATGTTGTCTGTCTGCCGTTTGGTGCTGAGAAGGTAGTGTACAGTGGCTTTTTAGAGCTTTTTTGCTCTCTCACGAAAGCAATGCTATGAGAGCTATGACAGTGAACCAAAACAGTAAAATTGTGTGTTGGAATATCAAAACAATGAGCTCAAAGAAGCTATAAAGGTCTGTAAATGTAAGGGGAGCTGCAGAGTCCGTTAATAACGCTCTATGGGTTCATCAATTCGAGTGAGCCCTTTAATGTTACAAATAGTCATTTGATCCACTGTCATTATAAAAATATCGATAATAACCGCTTTAACTCTTTCTAGTGCCTCTTTGAAGCAAGCACTTACTGTATGTCCTACATTGGAGAACTTCTGATGTTTCTGACCAAACTAGTGCCAGCTCCTTTTTCTGACCTGTTTTAGTACATAAACCATACTCAGTTGTTTGAGTACATTAAACCTTACCTGATCCTCTGCATTGCTGGCTGTGGTGTGTATCTCTGAGGTGTTACTGTTCCAGATGGCTCCACATAGAGCTTCCCAGAGCTGACGGCATTTCCCTTTGTGTTGGTGGCGAAGGCAGTGTACACGCCCTCATCCTCTGGTAGCACTACAGGCAGACGAAGGCTGGCTCGTCCATCCTGAAGAACCTCCATCTGGTAACGGCCACCAGGCCTGATGCGCTGGCCGTCTTTGTACCAAGCAATCTGGCAGAAGACAAGATCATTTTATACACCTATATAACTTCTCAGTATCAGGTCCTACAAAGGTTTTTAAGCTTCAGTAAAAGTATCTTCTGTAATATAGAAAGACATTTCTCTGCTGTATGCAAATACGCAATCACATTGACATCTATTAAAGGCTTGGCAAAAGCTTTTAACACTTATTGGCAGCTGAACGGGTTCACAAAAGGTTGAAGACCCCAAAATCAATTACCCTTAGTAATAATACATGCTCAGCTCTATGTTGTTTTCTTGCAAGTTTGTGAATCAGAGTCACATAAAATTTTATAAATATAAAACGTTAGGTCCTTGTGAAATATAGACTTAATTTGCCGCATAGGGGCACTAAAGTTAAAGCTCAAAATTGTTTGGATTTGAAATGCTGTAACTTCTATGCATCAAACTTTAAATATAAAGAAATCCTAATTGCTTGAGAGGCCTGAGAGATAATTTGCAAATGTTTTTCAGCAAAATTAGCTACATGGTATGGCTGCCATGAGCAAATACATTTCATTGACATTGACAAAATAACCAATAGTGGGAGCCACAAAGGCCAAAAACCTAATCTTGTTGATGAAATTGTAAAAACTTAAGTACTCATAAACCATCTATCAGACATATACCCAGCTTTGAGAGATTTTCAACTCTGTACCTTTGGCAGTGGGTTTCCACCCATCTTGCAGTGGAAAATGACGCCCATTCCCTCCATGATCCTATAGTTTTTGACTGGCGTGTTGAAGGCCGGCTGCACTGCTTCCTCATCTGCTGCAGTCACCATCAGCTCTCCATCCTCTGTCACCAGCTCTCTGTAGGTAATCCTCATAATACGGAGCTCAATCTCCTGTATGATCCTCTCTTCAAAGGCTGAAATGAGAAATTCCTGCAAAAAAAGTTTGCAATGTTTTTATAATGTTTAAATTACTGAGACTTCTACATATTCATGCTATCACAGAACTATGGATGTTTAGAAAGAAAGTACCGTTTCTGAGACAAAGCTCATGGGGGTCGTCACTCTCTTCTGTTCCAGCTCGTATTGACTCACGACCACAGAGGGCTCCTGAACCACCGTCGTCGTCACTTCAGTTTTATACGTCACGTCATGCTGTTTCATATAGGCTTCATATTCCTCTGTAAACATAGATGTCGAAATACTGTGAGCCACTGGTCCAACAATGCTTTCCTTAATGCATTCAAATGAAGTTGGGCATTCCTATATGATAAACATCCCTGCATGGAGAAACAAAAGGATGTAGATACCTTCCTCCAGCAGGCTGGCAGAGGCTGAGGCTTCTCCATGTTGATTCTTGGCGAAGATGGAGTATTCTCCAGCATCATCAGCAAAGGTCATGGAGATCTCCAATTTGCATTCTCCAGTCTCCTTCTTAAAAGAGACTTTGTATCTGATGGCAAAAAACAAAGCAATGATTATCTGTTGTGATCAGTTGTCAACATGGAGATCAGAAGAGATCAGAAAGAGAAAGCTGTGTATCTAATTTAGGGACTGGAACCAGGCTATGAAAAGGTTGACAATAATAAAAGGGACAGGTGTGAACAGATGGGAGACTTGTACCTGTATCCAGTAGTGAGTGGCACTCCGCTCTTCTTCCAGATGATGTGAGGTTTGGGGATGCCTCCGATCTGGCATTCGAAGACGACACTTCCTCCCTCCACCAGCTTCTGAGCGGTCGGTTTCTTGATGAAGAAGGGAGCGGCAGACTCTCCTGTACTCACCTCCGCCACCGTCTGTGCCTTTGTCTCGACCGCAACACTGAAGGGAACCAACAGCTTGATCAAACACTACAGCTGTGGAAACTTACAAGTAATATTACAGTGGCTGATGAGGACTATTGGGTAACAATATATCAGACTTTTACAACTCACGTTTTCTCTTGAGTGATGCCAATTTCAGTGACAGTTGTCGTTTCCTCTCTGCTCTCAATTTCTTCTGACACTACAACAGAGAGTAAAAGTTGAATAAGTGCAGTATAAAACCTGAAAATCTGCATTATTTCAAATCATATCTACAGTTTTAAGATAGATTTCCTACCTTCCAGACAGCCATTGGTTTCAAATTTTTTATAAAATCAACTTACAGACTTGAATCTATCACAGTCAACATTACATCTGTTTAACTGTTGGCATTTCTGCATTACTTGTGTGTGTTAATGTAGATGAACATGCAACATTCATCAACATTCATCAAGTTTCTCACGTTTAATGAGCTACAATAGGAACATACAAACAAGCAAAAATGTTGGGGACTGTATTACTTTCCTGTCATGATTTAAATACTGAAGTACCAATATCTCAGATTTTCATGCAGTTTATACACCTTCACGTGACAACTTTTTTTCCATGACGAAAACTGAATACAAATAACCTGAAAAGAAACTATGACAAAATGTAACACAATTTTTGTCAGTTGTCCCAGTAAAAAGCAGCATCTTGCATTTCAGTAAGTTCTGTCTCTGCCAGTAGTGTTAGCTAACGTAATCGGTTCTTGGAAGGAAAAAGTTGACAGATTTATGGACTAAAGTCATCCATAATCCCACTAAAAATTAAAGTGGCAACAATACAGCTGGGACAGAGCACTAAAACATGCAGGTCGGCACGACAACATTTATAGTAAGGTCAGCTAAAGCTTTCAGTTGGCAGTTAACCATCTAAATCTTACTCTAGATGTTCGTTGAAGCAATATTACTGCATTAATGTTATCAAACCTCTTAGCTGCTAGTCTCAAGCTAAACGCACACAGTGAACATTATTTCAGCGGAGAAATTAATGTACATATCAAAGATGGCGACAGCTGAAGCCTCAGAATGTTTAGAAGACATAATTCATTCATTCAACCTTCATTTAAATCTCGAGGCATCATTGAGGGCATGCCCTCATTTACAATGATGTCGAGTACAAAACAGAATAAATACACACGAAAAATTAATAACGAGAAAACAAACAAACAGACAGCAACAGAACACAGTTAAAAACATTACATTCAAGTGCGGAGTAGATTATAATCACAGTTTTAAATTGACCTACAGGTACAAATGTGCTGAGTTTCAGTGTGTGTTGTAAAATGATCCAAGTGTGTGCAGCACAAAAACCAAAAGCAGTTTCCCCAAATTTAGTGTTTGCACGCGGGACATCGAGCTTCAACCAACCACTACATCGAGTTAGCTGATGACTATGGGACCAGTTTAATAAGGAGGGGATATATTGTGGCAAGTTGCCATTAAGGGCTTTATAAATAAATCGAAACCAGTGCCTGTCACGTCTTCCTGTTAGAGATGTATATAAATAAATAAAAATTTCACAACAAATAAAAATTAAAATAAAATAATGAAATAAAACAAATGTTTAGCAGTCAAATGACTAAAATAAGTTTAAGTTTGTAATTAAACTGTTTCTCTTGATTTACATTTCACGTTTATTCTTTATCCTACCACCATTACCTTTGACGAGCAGGTAGGAGGAGGTGCTGACGGTGCCCGCCTCGCTGGTGGCGGTGCAGGTGAAGCGTCCGCTGTCTTCAGCAAACGCCTCGCGGATCACCAGCCGGGCGAATCCGTTCTTGTAGCTGATCTGGAAGTCGATGGAGCTCTCGATCTTGTAGTCCTCCCTGAACCACATGATGACGGGAGCGGGCTGACCGCTGATCTGGCACTCCAGGGTCACCGACTCGCCCTCTGTCACCGTCACGTTCTTCAGGCCCTGAACAGCAAAAAAAGTGACACCATCAGATACCTGGGAAGACCGAAGCTTTCATGTTTTCTACATCAGGAGAGAAAATTATGCTCTATTAGATATGATTTATTTGTTACACTTGTGTAACAAACAAGTGTAAGTATGTTTAAACGTGACCACTTCTAACCAATTTTGAAGGGATCGGTTTAGGGCTGCAGCTAACAATCGTTTTCATTATCAGTTAATCTGCCAATTATTTTCTCAATTCATTGATTGTTTGGTCTATAAAATGTAAATAGTGAAACCACAATTTTCACAATCACAATTTCCTAAAGCCCAATGTGACGTCTTCAAATGTCTTGTTTTGTCCAAGCAACAGTCCCAAACCCAAAGACATTCAGTTTCTAATCACATAAGACAAAGAAAAGCAGCAACTCTTCACAATGGAGAAGCTGGAGACACAATGATTGCTTGAAAAATGACTTCAGATAACTATACGACTCAGAAATGATTAATATCTTAATATTCAATATTAATTACATTAACATTTTGGGGGTTCAGCAGCAAAAATGGAAAAAGTCAAGAAAACGAAATGTACGATAATCCACTGCGAGGTGTAAACTTCTTAACCTGAGTCTGCAGCCATGCTAGCAGCTCTGACACAGCTGTGCTTTGAGATAAATGCTAACATCAGCATGCTAACATTCTCACAATGACAATGCTAACAGGCTGGGGGCACCAGTGACCCCGGTTTCCATCCAGGGGGTCAGTGTGGACATTGTGGAGGACTACAAGTACCTGGGAGTACACATGGACAATAAACTGGACTGGACTAAGAACACTCTGTTTACAGGAAGGGCCAAGGGACGCCAACAGACTCAACAAACTGATCCGTAAGGCCGGTGGCATTGTGGGGGTGGAGCTGGACTCTCTGGCGGTGGTGTCAGAGAGGAGGATGCTGGGTAAACTACACGCCATCTTGGACAGCGTCTCCCACCCGCTCCATGACGCGCTGGTCAAACAAAGGAGCACCTTCAGCGGAAGACTCATCCCCCCACAATGCACCACAGAGCGCCACAGGAAGTCATTCCTGCCTGTGGCCATCAGACTCTTTAACTCCTCCCTCTAAGTGTCAGTCTGTTTGACCCGAAGTCACTGAACTGGACACTGATCATTAACATCTCTGCAATACTTGAATAATTGTGCAATATTCTGGTTATTACTCCTGTGCAATATTTAGGTTTTTCCTATTTATTATTCATACCTCCATTACTGCTGTTGCAATACTACTTATTACTTATATTATTACATTGCATTATTATACCGGTAAACCCACTTGGTACTTCACACTTATTTTATTTTATACTTATACCGACCTGGTACTTAATTTATTTTCTGACCTGTTTTTATAGTGTTTATAGTGTATCATTTTGTTTGCTAGTACTTTCTCCTGTGTGCACTGACGTAAAGGCGAGCTGCTGTAACAAAGAGTTTCCCTTCGGGGATCAATAAAGTGTTTCTGATACTGATTCTGATGTTCAGTTTAGCCTGTCAGCATTATAACATTAGCTAGTTAGCAGTGAACACAGAGCGCAGCTGAGGCTGATGGGAGCGTCAGCAGCTCTGCAGGTGTTTGGTCAGAAACCAAAGTGTTGGACACGTTAACATGTCGACCTGATGGTGGCGCTAGATGGAAAGTCAGAGGATCAGCAGAGTCAGTAGGATTCATCCTCTGGGGACCATGAATGTCATGACAATCCAATCCAATATCTGTGCAGAGATTTCAGCCTGGAGCAAAGCGGTGGGCCGCCCAACACTGCCATCCACAGATCCACGCTGCTAGCATTGCTAAAAACAACACACTCTGTGGAAACCTCGCCACGCCTCATCATGGATTTACAGTTATTCATCACAGTAAAAGTACTCACAGCAATAAGAGTGGGAGGAACGACGGGCTCCTGAGCTCTGGTGGGCACTGCAGCCGCCTCCTGAGGAAAAACAACAACACGAGTCAAACTTCATCAAACACAGAAAACAACAAGGTGTTTCTCAGCGGTGGTGTTCTGTGAGGATGGAGGGGTGGAAGCCGGTTAGAACAGATAAAAACCCTGCAGAGAGGACAGAGGGACGACGGTCAACAGCTGAAGACAGGAAGAAGAAGAAGAAGAGGAGGATTCTTCATGAGGCGGATGAAGGGCAGCGTGTGATTGGCTGCTGCATTACAGTGGAGAAGGGGAAACGCAGGTGACAGTCCACACGGGGTTAAATTGGGGGAAGTGAAGGGAGGATGACAGCGTGGGTGTCGGACCAACCTGTGGCTCCCAGTCCTCAAACTCCTCCTCACTCACTGCGTAAGCCCCGCCCGGCTGTAACTGAAACTGACTCTGATATCTGATGTCTTTAAACGGCGGGGGGAGGGGCTCTGGCGTCACTCGCACCTCCACCGCCGCCGCTCTGCGTGACGGACTGGGAGACTTGACGGGCTTGATGATCTTTCTGGGAGAGGAGGATCTTAACTCTTTCTGCAGAGTGGCGATAGCAGAGCCAGCGATGGACACCTGACCGAGCCAACGAGAACAGCGTTAACAGTCGTCAAAAGAGAAACAAAGCTTCCAAAGTCCACAGCTGAGGATTAGTGAGCGGTGGAGAGTAATTCTGTCTTGGCAGGGCTGTAGACAGAAGGCTAGAAACACTGAGGGTAAGTCCTCCTAACAACTCCTCCTAACTCATCATTTGGAAATTCAATATTTTATTCATTCAGTTTTATGTAGATTATTAAGTTTCCTTTGGAAATCAACAAATGCTTGACGCAACACAACTAAATGAACTCCAGCTGTCTCAGAACTGTTTTCCATATAATTACATGATAAAGTTCTATCTTGGAAAATTTTAGATCCTTCAGTAAAACATTACAAAGTCATCTCCAAGCTGCCAGGTATTTCATTCTGGTGGAGAAATACTGAATTGTTTATGATTTGTAGCCTGTTAGTTCCTGGACAAATTACTGAGCACCTGACCTCAGTGTCTTCAACGGTAGCTACATCCCTGAGCCTGAGAGAGTTCCTCTAAAGAAATGAACAGGTTACCACAGCATGACAACGATCTGGAGAGGTGGCATCAGCGCAGATCACAAACACATCAGAACTGATTCCTCTTTTTTATGTACACAAAGTAAAGGGAGATCTGACTACAGTGTCTGCCAAATTTCATATCATTCTAGCCACAGGACATTGTGAAAACACTGACAAGAAATATAAAACAGTGGCCAAAGATTGATCTCAGGCACAGAGCCTGGGGATGAGCAATAAATTATAGTGCAATTGTCACATTTTCAAGAGAAAACGTGAGGTAAAATCACTTTTCAGAGGATAACATACAAACAGCTGTGGTTTCTTAGGACCACCACAAACTGCAGCTGATGGCCGTGATGCTGTGGTAGCCTCATAGGAGACAAAGTGATGTAAAAGTTTAGGATGGGTGATACTGTGAGGAGGAAATCAAAGTGAATCACACCACATAACAAAACAGTGGAGACTGTATGTTAAGATGTGCGTGTGTTAAAGATGAAATGGAGGATTTTGGATAACGACGGCGGCCTTCAGCTCTTCTTCTTACCTCGTGGATAGGTTCATGTTTAGGAACAGAAACTTTAGAAACTGTGAAATGTGGAACTGGGGACGGGGCGACACCAGTGTCCACATGGGAGGAGATTTCTGTTGTTCTCTGAATCTGGAGTAACCAACAGAGTTTATTGAGCGGGTAAGAAAACTGAGACTCTATTGTTATTGTCAGATATCATCTAATATGAATTCAGCAAACTCCTCCGACCTGGGAGACCTGGATTCTGTGCTGTTCTGAGGTCACAGCGACAGCAGCTGGTGGTTCAGCAGGCAGTGTTTTCGCTGCAACAACGTGTTTCTCTGCAGCCGTTGCCGCCTGCTGCCCTATCTCGGCCTCTACAGCCTCGTCCTCCTCAGCTCGACCGCCCTCCGCATGCACGGGCTGGCGGACACGAGCGAGGTCAACGGCGGCCACCACTGTGGCCACCGCCCCGGCTCTTTTCCCTCCCTCAGCCTGGAGACACAAAAAGCAGCACATAGACCTCAGGACATCCATGGCAGGAAGTCGGGAGGAAGATATTCGACCAAAATCCCCAAAGACTGGAAAAATACTTCCATATTATATACACAAGAGAAGAAGAATATTAACACCCAAACAAGCATGATCACTGAATCCATGGAGCCATGCATCATGCGACACAGGAGAGAAGCTCTCGTTAGGAGTGAAGCAAGGAGAAGATGGACTTGTGATTTCATTAAAAAGAGCAGATACAGTGTGGGAAAAGGTCCACCTTCCAAAAACTCCAGCACTGTCATATTTACACACATCTTAACCTTTAGCAGGAAAGGTTTTTTGCTGAGTTTTACGAATCAAGCGTCCGGGGATGGAAGGTGTCGTATGTTGTACAGACTATAAAGCTGTCTGAGGTAAATTTGGACTATATAAACAAACCCCATGAGTTCAGGACTTTTTGATGATTGATCAAATGATTGATCAGATTTCTGATGTTTTCATGCGCAAATTGAAAATGTGAATAAAAACAGGTGGATGAAAACGCACTTTTTTGTCGCATTTTTAATTTCTGTCTCCACTTGTTAAATAATCAGATAATCAAACAGAATATTGGTGTAGCTGTTGGTGACTTTTCTTCAGCTCTTATGTAATGTGGTGTCTTACAAGGCTTGATACCTTGACCATTTTAATTTAGTTTGTATATGCTACCACTTGACCCGACTTGTCATTTCCCACCATTGTTATGCCGATGACACCCAGTTGTATGTCTCATTTAATCCTGAAAGTCTTGACAATCTGGCCTCCCTGCACTGCTGCCTTGCTGCATGTTATAGTCATTTTTTGTACCTTATTACCCCAAAGTATTATGTTGTTTTCTATTTATTTTGTTGCAAAGTTTAGGCTGCAAAGTTGTACCTGCCCCTTATTCGTCATCAGGGGCAAAGTAAAACCAATAGCTTGAAACTACAACAATGACAGCCCATTCACCTGTCCTGAAGACAGGACAGGTGAATGGGCTGCTAAAGTGAAAAAGGTTCATCCTGTGGGGAGCAGGAAAGTGCTCAGTAAAATCAAGTTGATACATAAAGAGATTGAAGTGACAAAAAAATAGGTTAAATAAAGAAGAAAGAGGGAAAAAAGGTAAATGAAGTGACACGAAGTGACAGTTTGAGCAGCAGGTGGAGTGATGGTAGCAGACAGTAGTGGTCTACCTGCTCTCCGGACACAGCGGCCTCCGGCGGCCCCCGGCTACGAGCCTGATCCACGGCCGCCACCACGGTAGCCACCGCCACGGTCTTATCATCCTGGGAAACATGCTCGTCCTGATGCATTCACAGCACATCAACACATCAACACATGTTCACGCTACATCCAACACACAGGCAGAGCTGGGCCAAGGCACTGTTTCACTTCATAACATTTGCAGTTAGTGTAGTTATAGTTTAATGTATATGTATACTGTTGACTCATTATTCAGTATGCATTCACTGAAAGTTGCTATAGTTGTATTAAAAAACAGGAACAGTGGAATTTCCCTTTATCCAATCTGCAGGCACAAGTAAAGCTCAACAACACATTCGCGTTCACACTGTGCCACCTGACAAGTTCACCATGATCCTTGAATAGCCTGAATGGTTTGGATGCACCGAATCAAAAAACTTAATGTTTTAATCAGCCGGCATGCAGGTTCACATTAAAGAGGTGGCTTTCAGTTCAACTCCACCATCCTCACCTCTCTGGTGGCGGTGACCTGCTGCTCCCAGTGCTTCTCCATGTGAAGCTGGGTGGCACTGCTCACACTGGTCATGCTGGACATACTGGTGTAGCTGGCTTCAGCCACATAGTCTCCCTGCTTCCAGGGTGGCAGGACCTCCGCAGAGGCAGATATCTACAAGAGGAAGGTACCATGATAAGTCTTACATGTCTGTAAGCTCTTCAGGAGTCCTGAATAACTATTCCTCAAGTGTTGAAGGGTGGGAAGCCAGTGGGGGATCATATATATGGCACAGCACTAGTGGCAACACCAAACGTCACAGAGGTGGCACATGGCTATCTACACCTTCACAGGACGTCAACAGTTAGAAATGACAAGAACTACAGTGCAGATGAGATTCGACGTTCCAAATTAAGCTAAAAACCTGCAAAATGTGCCTCTGTAAGCACTGACCCCAATGATTCAGGTACAATAAAAAAAAAAAATAATAAAGTGCTCTGTAAGAACTAGCTTGTGCGAGAGTGTAAATTTAGTAATGAGCAAATCTCGTCTTTATTTTACTAAACATAGCTATGGGGAGCTGATGTAAGTGGCTGCTGGACGTTAAGTGTCCTTGACCTGGATGTGAACTCTTGATAAATGTTCTCACCTGTTTCCTGGTCATGATAGGGGACTTGACCGGTCTGATGGGAGAGACTGACAGTCTGGTGGAGGGAGAAACGGGTCTGCAAATGACAATGATGACACATGAAGCAGATTACAATACAGTAACACACTACACAATGTAACATCAGGGAGTTTACGCAATTTTCATTTCATTTCTGATCATTCCTGTCATGTCTGTATTGGTCTTTTTTGTTTCACGAATTCTATGACAGTCGCTATCTTAAAGTGGTCGTACCTGACAGGTGTGGGTGTCGGCCCTTTCACATGTCTAACAGGTGAAGGTGACTGCTGGCGTCCTCCCGCCACCTTGGAAACAAAGGACGGTGGGGACTTGGAGGTTGGCTTTGGGGGAACCCGCGGAGGAGTTTTGTGAGCCAAATGCTGAGTCATCATTCCTCCTTCTACGTGCATCTCCATCATGGTGGTGGCTTGGAAACTCGCCTCCACCTTCTTAAGGGGAAAAATTACATTATGAGTAATTTATGGAGACATCTGCAAAGTTTTAATGAATCCTTAAAATAAGAGAACTTGTGTATTATGATTTGAACAAAGAATTTCTCTCTTGGATTCACTTTTCAAGGTTCAGTTTTAACATACGAACACCACAACAACTCCACGCTGTGTTTGTCAGAACGCTAACAGGACAACATAACTTTTAGCTTTTACAAATCCTAAATTACAACATCACATTAATGACCAAACATTTCCAGGTTTTCCAGACCTGTGTAGTAACCCTGCCTTATATGAGAATCAGGTTTACTGAGTTACCTGGATACCAGGAACAGTTTGTTTTACATCAGTCTAAGTTCCAGATTTTTTACTCGTCACATTTAACCAGATAACTCAGTAAAACTGCTTCCTGAATCAGACTCAGGTTGTGTCTTTAGTATGTCTCACCCTCTGCACTCTGGTCTGGGAAGTGGCCATCTGGGATGTGGACACAACAGTCTTGGTTTTCTTAGCAGGTACAGCTTCCTCACCTGCAGCAAAAATACACATGTATGTTCAGGTTGATCTAGATACGACACTAAACAACAACTAAGTCGAGATTTCTCATGACTTCTGATGCTATTAAAGGTTTACTTTAGAATTCTTGATCTGATTATATCAATATACAGTAGTTTGAATTTACATGTTTAAAAATATTACGTGGATCTTAAATTAGTGTGTTAAGTGTTAAAAATTCTCTGAGGTCCTCACCTTGAACCAGCAGTTCAGCGGTGGAGGTGGCCCGTCCGCTGCTGTTGGTGGCGGTCACAGAATACGTCCCAGAATCCTCTGGGAAGGCCTCAGCGATCAGCAGACTGTACAGGTCTCCCTCCTGGAGGATCCTGAAGTCGGCTGAGCTCTGGATCTCGGCTCCCTCTCTGTAGAACTTCACCACAGGTGTCGGGATACCCGTGACTCGGACGTCCAGCCTCACCTGGCTGCCCTGTCTCACTGTGGAGCTCTGCAGTCTCTGAAGGAAGTTTGGAGGCGCCGTCTCCACTGCAGAGACAGAAAATACGTCTCATTAGCCTGGTTTTAATGATGACATGTTTACTTAGTAGTAGTCTCACTGGCAGTGACAGTGACAGTCAGAAAACCAACAATCAATCAACAAAAACTAAATTTAAAAGAGCAAAAAAACCCAACAGACATTAAAGTTATTTTTGGGCTGAAACTAAAGATTATTTTCATTATCGCTTAATCTGCTGATTCATTTCTCTATTAATCAATTAATAGTTTAATCTGTAAAATGTGACATCTTCAAACATCTTGTTTTTTTCCCGACTAACGTCGTAACATTGTAAACAGATATATTCAGTTTACAATGTTATAAAACAGACAAAAGCAGAAAATTCTCACATTGGAGAGCTGGAACCAGAAAATGTTTGACGTTTTTGTTTGAAAAATGACTTAAACGATTAATCCATTATCAAAATTGTTGCCCGTAAATTTTCCGTCGATCGACTAATCAATTGATCAGCTAAGCATTTCAGATCTACTTACTTTAATGTGCATTTAAACGTTATGATCAAAATCAGGAGGATTGAAGGAGGTTTAAGTTGTAAAGATGGCAGCCAGCTTCAGAATAGACCCAGTATGACGTAAAGATGAACACATAAGAACAAAGATGAACAAGTAAAGATGAACTTTGACCCCTGAACTCTCTCGCTGACGTGGAGTTCTGTGACCGAGGACTCAGACATGAGTTCCTAACTGGTTCAAGTTCAAGTTGTTAATCACTTAATAAACTTGAGATTCCTCTTAAGGAAAGCTATGCTGCAACAGCTGCAGCTATATCGGTTTTATCACTGGATTAAGTAACAGGCCACGCCCCTCAGCTGAGCGCTGGATAAATTTAGACTCTAACTGTTTTTTAACTTTGACTTATCTATGGAGAGTGTAGATGTAGCTAAGATTAATATTTATATCATTTACTACATTGTGTTGTCATTGCTCTTTTTAGTAGCACTTTATAATGCGTTTTGTGTCTCTTTGTAGTCATTTGATTTCCAAAAAATCAATGTTATCAGTCACTTCAAAGACACGATCTGGCCTACAGGCCCCTTGAACCCGCGGGGCCCTGGGCCTGTGCCGGTAGGTCCGTTCAGTAATCCATCCACGAATAAAAGTTACCGACAGTAAGAGCTCTCACCTGGAACAGGACTTCTGTATTAAAGTCTACCTGCGCTCTCACCTGGAACAGGACTTCTGTTTTAAAGTCTACCTGCGCTCTCACCTGGAACAGGACTTCTGTTTTAAAGTCTACCTGCGCTCTCACCTGGAACAGGACTTCTGTTTTAAAGTCTACCTGCGCTCTCACCTGGAACAGGACTTCTGTATTAAAGTCTACCTGCGCTCTCACCTGGAACAGGACTCACCTGTAGTCTACCTGTGAGCTCACCTGTAACGAGGAGCTCAGCGGTGCTCGTGGCTTGTCCAGCGCCGTTGGTGGCTCTGACAGAAAATCTTCCGCTGTGTGCGGCGGTCACAGCGGGGATCTTCAGAACAGCGCGGCCGTCGCTGAACGAGATCTGAATGCCGGGCAGAGCCGCGGCGGAAAGAACCTGGCCATCACGGAACCAGCTCACCTCAGGAACTGGAGAACCTGCAGAGGAGAGAAGAACCAGGCCGGTCTGCTGTCAGAGAACCCAGAGATCCTTACTCACTGCTGGGATGCTCCAACATTTATCAGGAAATAAAATGAAATATTAAAAAACCCAGAGTCAAATGAAAGGATCTGTTTCATCTCTTTCTGCCCAGTACAGAGATAGATCCAGGACATGTTTAGCCTAGCTTAGCACAAAGACTGGAAGCAGGGGGAAACTGCTAGCCTAGCTTTATCAAAACAGAAGATCCTGGTGAGACCATTGTATTTTAACAAAAAATTGTTGTTATTATTAACAATGGGGGTATTTATGCTAACATTTGCTAGCAAGACATCCTAATTATGTTAAATTCTATTGTGGCTGTTCTTTAATCTAAAGTTGCAAATGAGCTAACATTTGTTAGCTAGAGAACTACAGCTAACAAGCAACAACATGTCTGTTGTAGCTTGTTAGCTAACCAGCTAGTCTGCGGTCCATCCTGTAGTCAGCTGTTGACAGTGGAGTTAGGACAAAGCTCAAACCTGACAATCTCACTATGAGTTCAGGACTTTAAAGATGCTGCATTCAGTCACATAAATAGCTCCGACGCTAACTGCTGCTAAAAACACAATGCCTCCTTTTTACATTTCTATTTCTACACCTGTTAAATAAACAACATACAACATGTAAATCAGAGATCTGGAGTTGTTGGAAGGTGGATTTTTTTCTCTTTTGATGGAGTTAGGCGAGCAGTTTCCCCCTGCTTCAGTCTTTTTGCTAAGCTAGGCTAAACACATGTTGGTATAACACCAGTTAGCTACAAACAGCTACCACATCATCAAATACAATAGCTGGTTGTTGCTACCATAACACTACACTGATTATGCTAGCTGTTTTGTGGCTACACTTGTTGGCAGTTTCCCCCTGCTTCCAGTCTTTGTGCTAAGCTAGGCTAAACACATCTTGGACCTAACTGGTCGCACAGAGATGAAACTGATATCCTTCTTTTCTTCTGACTCTTAAAAAGACAAAAGCTAAACGTTCATTTAAACAAATAATAACCCTCCAAAATGACTAAAGCCAGACACTTTTATTTAGTTTCTATATTAATCCTGGGTTAGGTCCATTACACCAAGAGACCTTTAGTAATATTAACATGCAGTTTAAAAGCTTACAGGGTAAGAATCAAATGGACTGTAACATTCTTCAACTTTATTTCACCGCTCTTCTTCTGTCACAAATTGTTTTACAACTAAAAGCGCATTACAAAAGGTTACATTTACAATGACGTTAGCCTGATTTGGGGCTAATCCTCCACACAGAACGTTCTGGAATAAAATTTGAGGTTTGAACTGTCGCTTCAATCAGAAAGCTTCCTCACCACTAACTTGAGCCTCGAACGTCGCGGCACTACCCTCAAGTGCCACGACGCTCTGCAGCGGCTGCGTGAATGTCGGCGCCTGTGTTGACATGTTGGTCGGCACCCTGCAGGAACAAACACAGAAACAAACGGTCAGAACATGAAACACGAGCGCCAGAGCAGCCAAGAACTCTCTGGATTAGTCAAACAGAAACAAAAACATTAACCGCAGACATAAAATTAACTTTTCTACTTCCATTGCATCTTCTTCATTTCACTCATTCATCCAGCCCATTATAAATATATTCAAGGATTCAAAATATTGAAAAGACTTGACTTAGATTCCAGACTTTTTAAGGCTTTTTGATGCCAATTAAAAAGTCATTAAACTAGTCATGACGACTTCATGACTAGTTTAGTTTCAGATTCATAATTTTGCTGACTCTTTGACCAGATAGTTCCAGTTTTAAAAGAGTCGCCACAGATTTATCATCATACTCTTGTAGCTGTCAGACTCACGATGGACAGTTTAAAAAAAGGATCAAACTCGATGCAGCAGAACCAGAGAAAACGCCTTTTTTATTCCACACATTCTTCTTCCTCGTCAAAACCTGGCGCCTACATTACCCACAATGCAACTCGACCACTAACAGACTTCACACCGCTCTCTCTGGAGACACTAAAGGCTTTATACAACTTTTTTCACATATACAGTAGAACTTCCCAACGGCTGGAAACCACAGACTGTAAACAAAGATGGCCGCCTGCGTCTCCACTTCCTGCCACTGTACAAAATGAAGCCATAATATCCGGGTACGGGAGCAGCCATCTTTGCTCTGGTGACGTCATTTGGAGCCAGAGTCTGCGCAGTAGTGATCGGGGGTGGAGCCGCGGTATCCAGGTCCCGCCCCCACACACCCGGCCAATCGCGAGCAGAGCTCAGCTGTCAATCATGACGTGAAACCCCCTTTTTATAGCATCAAATAACAAATTAGAACCAAACTTATCAGAAAAACGAACACCTGAACAAACATCAGCGCGATCAGAACGACCTAAACTGGCAGAAGCCATCTTTGGGAAACATTTATTTGACGTACTTTGAGTTTGTAGTTTGGCTCGTGTCCCATCCGCTAACATGGAGGGGGCGGGGCTTATGACCTGTACTGCAGCCCGCCACCAGGGGGCGGTCCAGATGTCATGTCGTCCATCTTTACATACAGTCTATGCTGCGCACACTGATGTGGAAAATCAGTGGAGTTTTAGACTATGGCTGCTTGTGTCTTGTGACTTATTTCCATCAGTGTCCCTGTCGTTCGTCCACCAACCGTTATCACCATGGACGAGGGCATTCGGTGTCTGACATTAAAATATATTAGAAACTAATAAAGTGAGACCTAGAAAACTAAATCCTATGAACAAACGACTGAAAGTGAACTGAAAGCAGCGGCTGTCTGGAAGGAGCGAGATCCATCTGAAAACAAGACGATCCTGTAAAAGATACTTTGATGTTCAGCACCAAACGAAGTGACCCGACGCAGACCTGTTCGTGGTCTTCTCTGAGCCTTACCCAAGCACTTTTATTTGCAGAAACTATTCCTGAAAAAATGTTTATTTTCATATGTTTTATGTTAAATGTTCATATTGGCCGGTATATCATTATCTGAATCTGTTTTCTTGAATTTTTCAGCCTCAGAAATCCAGTTGTCGGTCAAACACAAAGCGTCCTTTAAAAGTCGGAATATAAAAACCTGTGAAGTCCTGCTGCGTTTCATGACAGCTGACCTGATGAAGCAGCAGCAGCAGTTTGATCCCCTCAGGGTTTATTTTTAGGAGCTCCGTCCCTGGAGGTGGTCCAGGCTCCGCGGGGTCTGGCTGAAGAACCACCAGCTGATCCCCCGCAGAGCTCAGAGCAGATCCAAACAGCTGAGGGGAACTGGTCTTAGAGTCCAGTCCAGTTCAGTTCAGCTTGAGCTTGTTTAGATGAAAATGAAGCTTTAGTTTTTTGTTCTAACTTTACTGCAGTTTTTTTTAATACTTGAGCTTTTCATTGGAAAAAATATATATTTGTACATCATAAGCTCAAAGATGAGTTTATAAAAACATAAATATACAATACATACAAAAACAGATTCATTTATTAATATTCAATATGTTGTTCTATTGTGCTTTGTAGTTCATATTTCTACTCGTTGTATTTCCTTTCAGATAACATAGAGCGGGTTTAGTTTCAGTGAAACAACAACGATTATTTTCTCCAATAACTGATAGTTTGGTTTAGAAAGATTAAAGAGAAAGATTATTACAAGGAAAACTGAGACAGCGACTGTAACCGATTACTGAAATTCTTGATTATTGTTCTGGTGACTGACTGATGGGCCGAGTGTTTCAGGGAACCTCCAGGTGGAAACGATGCCGTCTGTCACACATTTGATCAGAAACTGGAAACGTTCAGTTACTTTAAATTCACCGGGACAAGAAACCTGAGCTGGAACGCGAGGAACCGTAAACTACGGTAAACAATTTTGAAATTCTGAGTAGAAATTTCCCGACTCGTAAATGTTCTCCTGACGGTGGCGCCGACGCCTCATTTTTTTCTTATAACTTTATTAAAAGTCGTCAGCAGCAACGTTTATGAACTGCAGGTGGACGTTTGGTTTCATTCTGTCGCCTGAATTAATAATCAGTTCGTCAAAACCGAACGATCGGACTGGAGTCGCCATAGTGATGTGGCTCCTGTTGGCCCTGCTTTGACCCACTTGGACCCATGTGGCCTGCACTGGCCTGGACTGGCTTTGCTTGATCCAGGTTGGCTCCACTTGACTCTGGTTGGCCCTCACTGTCCCTGTTTGTCTCTAGTTCGCCCCAGTTTTGGCTAAGATTAGATGTGTCCTGGTACCGGCAGCGGGTCCTCCTGGTCCTGGTCCTGGTCCAGGCCAGCTGAGACTTGCTGTCGCCGTCCCAACACTTGAGGAAACAAACGGCAGCAGCTGTCTGAGGCGGCGTCACGTCGCAGCGCCGCCCTGCGAGCAGGAGGCGTTCTGGCCTCAGCTGCGAGGAACTGAGAACAAAGTCCGAACACGGAGGAATCAGGACACAAACATCCTGGTTCACATTTCTGCTTACTCTCACACTTCAGGCCATCTTACAGTTGTTCTGGTTTACTGTTCTGTCAAGGATTTTTAATGTTAACGAGAGCTGACATGATTAGTCTGTTCATCGTCAGGGATCGTTTGGAAACTGTTTTGATAATCGATTCATCGCTTGTCATTTTTAAACGTTCTCTGGTTCCAGTTTCCAAATGTGGAAAAGTGTAAACAGTTTAATATGAACGCTCAGACGTTTCTGTGTGTTGGGGTTTGGACTGATGAAGACAGTGATCCCAACATCAACTGATGACGAAGAGAGAAGTTATTAAGTCACATTACGTTTCTGTGATGAAGCTCATGGATGTTTTTATTAAACAAATACATTACCAGCAGCAGAGAAGCCATCTGATCTACATCAAGCTGGAGTTTATTAATCACTGCAAAATAAAAACCTGATGGGTTCGTAGAAATATTATCATTTAATGTACAAAATTAAACCAAATGTCTTAATGAATCCAATAACAGTGATGCTTTCTATTTATTATGGGACTATATTTTGGTTTGAATGGATTATTGGAACCGTTCAGGTCAAAGTGAAATGAAGCTTTTGGGTTTCGAGGGTTTTTTCCACCTTAAAAAAACCTTAAACTGTGGAGATAAAAGCCTTTAATATATTCTTTAATACATCTGCTCTTTAGATGCCTCAATTTCAAGCTTATTGAAAATGTTTGGTCATTTAAAAAAGGGACAAATTATCCATCAGAAACCTTTAATATCAATTCATTCACTCATTAATTAACCCCAAAGGTCAGTCCCTGATTATTATATATATATATATATATATATATATATATATATTATTACAACCCATTCATTTACACCAAATACCTGAATACTAACAGAGTCCCGTAAATCTCATTAATGGATTTGTCAGTTCGGAGGAGATGAAAATGAGTCGTGACCTCTGATTCAGACGACGGGGTCTCGTGTGTTTCACTAAGAGGATTTTAAGACGCGGTTTCGTTAAAGTGAAACACGTTTGCATCATTTCCTGCTGCCGTTCATCTGTTCAGCTCTGATGAGTCTCTGTAACTCTGAGAAACCTGAGGAACCGACCAACCGGGTTGCAGGATGTGGAGAAACCTGAACGGGGCACACAACTGATCCGGTTCCAGCTAAACTCAGCTGCTAGCGAAGCGAGGTGTCGGCTCCCAGGGGCCACCATGGTCCAACAGCGTTAAAGGACAGTTTATTAAATGTGACGAACGGGACTTGAACTAGCTAACAGCATCTACAGCACGACGTTAACCAGTCACCAGTAACACTGATCCAGTGAGAAACAGAGAGCCAGCAGAGGAATGGAACGCCCCCCGGGGCCGTCCTGCGTAGTGACTTTTACTTTTCAAACTTTAGTTTTCTGAGAACGACTTGAATATAACGTGATATTAATACTTTTACTCACTGATGTAAAGAGCAAAGTGAATGAAACATGAAGAGTGTGTTCTGATAAACCAACACACACTCACGTATCTGCTCTTCGTCGCATTAAACTGCTTTTCCTTCCACTTAACATCAGTTTGAAGTCTCTGCGTCCTCTGTATATTTAATGAAGAGCTGCCATTTTCTTCAAACACTTGACTTCAAAACTTCAATGTTGCTTGTTTAACAAGAAAGAAAGAAGTTTAATGTTGTAACAAAAACCCAAAGCGTTCACTTCGATACCAAAAACAAATGCACCTCATTCACCAAACTGCCTCGAATCATCAGTCAACCTTTAATCAGAGCTTCAGCTCAAACTGGCAAATCACAGTGGGGAATCTCGTTCAGTCCATTTATTTCAGCCAATCAGACGGACTGTCTCTCTCCGGCAGAGAAGAAATAAAATCAAACAGGAGCTGCAGGATCAAACCTCTGCTTTTCACACAGGAGCGCTGCAGATCAGAGTCCAGTCCAGTATCACAAACAAAGTGAAGGCCCGTCCCCCCCACAGCGCTCTGCTTAATGTAACGAGGGGGGTTTATCTCACACAGGACACCAAACACTAAAAATAACAGCAACCCCCCCCCACACACCTCCGTTTGATTGACAGCCAGCATGTGGCACATAGCTGCAGGAGCAACTGATAGCCCTGCTGCTGATTCCCTTAAAAAGCCATCAGCCGCCCAGCTGACAGTCCAGCCCGGTGCTATCAGCGGCTATTCTGGGACGTCCCATTATAACCTTCAGCACGGAGCAGCAAAAAGCCTTCAGTTTGTCAGTGTCACTCTCTGAAAAGTGACTAAAAAATGAATGGAGTCTGGTCTGTGGCTGTTAGAAGACAAACGTCTGGGCGTTAAAGTGTGAAACCAGCAGCCTTCGGTCAGCTGCTGCGCGTCAGTCACAACACTTTGGAAAACTTTAAAGACACTTACTTGTCTGCACAAGGATGCCAGGGACGCCCAGAGGGCTGTCTTCAGAAAATCGAAAGTCTCTTTATCCAGAAAACGTAGTCAGAAATCCAAGAGGAGAACGAGCTGAGCCTCGAGGGAACCCCAAACTAAAAACAAAACTACAGGCTGTCGGCGCCGTGTAGTTTTGTTTTTCCTCCTGACAGCAGTCCCTCCAGCCGAGGCGTCAAGGCCGGGAACGCTGCCTCTGCTCAGGGCAGGCAGCAGGGCGGCGGGGGCTTTATACCCCTGTGACATCACACAGGGCAGCCCGTGCCATTGGTCAGCCCTGCAGGGAATCATGGGAGGACGGGGGAGCCATTTTATGCAACTCGTCACACCTGTCAGCCAGAGACTCCGGGAACAAAACCATCAACCCAGCTGGTGTTTTCATGATGAACTGATTATTCAGTCGGTCTGTGAAAAGGCAGAAAACAGCATCGTGCAATATTAGTTTCCCTTGTTAGTTTTTCTTATTTATTGCTACTGAAACTATAAACCTCAGTTACTCTCGACAGTACGTGCACCCCCGCTTATTAATATTATTTATTACTTAAGGAGTTACATTGTATTAGACTGTACTTCATCATCAACCAGTAAACCCACTTGGTACTCGACACTTAGTTTATCTTATACTTATACCGACAGGATACTTAATTTATTTCTGACCTGTTTTTATAGTTTTATAGTGTATTATATCATATTGTTTGCTAGTACTTCCTCCTGTGTGCACTGACGTAAAGGCGAGCTGCTGTAACAAAGAGTTTCCCCTCTGGGATCAATAAAGTATTTCTGATTCTGATTCTGATTCTGAGTGAATGAGCCGGAGAGGAAGACTCACTCTCAGGTCTGCCTGTGGATCTGGATCGATTAGCCGACTGACAGAAAACGAACCTGCAGCTAATCTGGTTTTTAACTTCATGCTCCCAGAAGATTTTGGTTTTTTTCTGTGATGAGAAACTGAGTATCTTTGGGACTGTTTCTCTGTTTTCTCACAGTTCATGGACCAAACGATCAGTTAATCAAGAAATCAATCAGCAGATGAATCGATCGGCATTGTGTTTGTGTTTAACGATCTGTTGTCTCTGTGGAGCGAGCAGTGAAGTACGAACTCCTGTGTCTTTCACTTTGTGTTCGATTAAAAGTAATAAAAGTGGTTGTTCCGAAGAGAAACCCCGGCTGACGTTTGACCAACAGACTCACAACGGAGAGTTAATGAATGTTTGCGCTGTTGTTAAACTATTGATCTTTTAGCAAAATAACTGGCAATTCATTTTCTTTCCACCGTCTAATCGATTAGTCGACACGTTGTTTTAGCTGAAGAGGAAATTCCGGATTAGAGGAGCCGGAGACAAAAACAAGCAACACAAATGAAACTGAGAAGAACGGTTTGGCCCTGAAGGCACCAGAGGTCGAACTGAACCTTTAGTCCTCGGCATCACCAAGAACATCAAGTAAACCACTGCCGTACCTGCGCCTGCAGGACCGAACTGAGGGACAGCTTGCTCCAACACGGGGCCAGTCTGCAGTAAAAACCACACCCTCTGGTGATCAGCTCCCATGATCCTCCGCTCTGCCGGCGGCAGTGAAATACAGAGTCATTATATTATTATATATTACTCTTCGTCATCCTTCGGCGTCTTCTTCGATTCGAGTTGTGGACTCGTGTTGAACCGGATTCTGTGTAGATCCGTTGATCCGTGTCACAGCAGGAGCTTGCTGGATCGGTCCAGCGTCGTGATAGCAGTTATTATAACCCACCTGGGACATCACGCAGTTTCCCAGCATGCATGTGGTGGCCCCCTTCCTCTGTGCTCGTGTCAGAACCCCAGACCAGCCAATCAGATCGCTGCTCAGCTTACGGCGCTGACCCTGTCAATCAAAGTGACACGCAGACAACACAGAGGAGCAACGAGCCAATCATCTTTCAGATCCTCCGGCAGCTGCAGTCCCTGGTGACTTCACGCCTTTAAAACACGACGCAGAGCTTCCACGTGTTCGCGTCTCCTCGCCACGTTTCAGTCCGGGCTGTCGTCACTTCCTCCACAGACTCTGCTCTCCTCACAGAGCAGAGCAAAGTCCAAGAAGTGAAAGTTTGTGAATCAGACCTGCGTTTCTTCCTCGTTCCTCTCCCGTCAGTCAGTCATGTGGTGACCTTTGGAGGAATCAATATATCAATCAATATATTTATGTATTTATGCAGGGCCTTGTGATTTCTGCTTAGCTTATGTCAGACTGTTACTAAAGAGGACGCGTGTCCTCTCTGTCCACTAAATGTAAAGTGATTCCAGCGCGTTGAAGAGTTTTAAGCGGATTTTGATGATTATCGGATGGTTTGAGGATAAAATCTCTGACCGGGCTGAAACGCCTCGTTTCTTCGTCACTCGTCTACGTCGCACAGTGGCACGATGCCTGCCGTGGTTACCATAGCTACAGGTGTGTCCAGCTGATCGGGTAAGGGGCGTGACTTTCCCCCAAACACCCAGAGCAGACGGTGAACAGTAAAGCATGTAAACATATTGTAGCAGACCTGAAAATGAGCAGAAAACTGCCTCTTTTCTCTGCTGATCCTGTAAACTTAGACTTCTTGAACCTTAACGAGTCGAATGCTTTAGGGGTTAAACACTGTTTGACTACAACATACAGAAGAAAATGAGCCTTTTATCACTTTTAGTACAATTAACCTTTCAGTCATGTGAGACAGTGAAACTTTTAAAAGCTATTTAAGCTCTTAATCTTAAAATTAAGAATATGTACATTCAGAGACAATAATTAATAACAAAACTAACATAAGTTACACTAATATACAGACAAGTGTGAAATCCTGCCAAGGTTTGACCTTTTGAAATAGTTTAAAGTCAGAAAACAGAAGATAAGTGCCGTGTTTCCCTGCAGGTGTCGGCGTGACGGAGAGCCAGCTGAAGCTCACGAAAAGCTTCCAAAGCGAACCTGAAGAGTTTAAATGGAGACGTGACGGGCAGCTACAGCAGCAGTGTTTACTGCGAGCGAGACACTGGCTTTCCCACTCCAACCCTAGGGGACAAGTCAAAAAATGTCTTTTTTACCTGTTATCCAACAGGACAGTCACTATTTAAAGATCCCACAAATGTCTTGTGTCATTGTTTGTCAGCGTTTAGCTAACTGAATCCAATATTTCCGCAGACTACGCTCCAGAGAAAAAGAGCGCAGAGGAGCGGTGCGGTCTGTAGAAATATTGGATTTAAACGTCGGCCTTGTTTCGGACGAACATCGTGTCACACCGGGCAGAGAGGAAACGTTCACGGCATCACGCAGATACCCCTGAAGACGCGAGTTGCTGCTGGATGAACAGGTGAAAAATAAATGTTTTGAATTTGCCCCGAGATTTCTGGGGGAAACGCCATGTCACCGAATCACGGAGGCACGCGCGTTTGTTGGTGATTGATCGGGAATTCCTAACCTTTTCACTGACACCAGCCGTAATGTCCCAAATGGGAATCAAAAGGGGACACCAGTATTATTAATTACAAGCTGAACTGTCAGTATTATGGTTGGTTTGGTAATACTACTACCACTGCCATTACTTTTAGCTATTTCAACATTATTTACATAACCTGGGCATTGTTTTTGGAGACCGCCTTAAAAAAAACACTTCATTCTTGAAACTTGCCATTAAAACTCAATTTATCCCAAAAAAACCTTATTTCTGAGTTTCAGGGTTTATTAAAAAACATCAAACAAGAAATGTGGGTGAATCTTTCATTACATTCACATTAATGATCCTGTTCACCATGTGCATCGGAAAATCCCCTAATTACTGTGAAGCTGTAGCCTTTTAATTAAGAATTCATCTGGATTCACCTGAGAATTACCTGCCGAGTCAGTGATAATCAATGATACGCAGCACAAACACATTCAAGATGACTTTATTCAACAGTTATATTCGACTGAAGTCAGGACGTAGTGGCTTTACATAAGTCTGTTCTACATATTTGAAACCAGATTACATTGTTTTTCAGGTGAGGTGAGATTCTGAGAGCAGAGAGAAAAATCTTTATTAACACCAGCTATGATCAATGCCGGTTATTATTAGGATTCATCATCAGTGCTCTATTCAGATATGTAGACAGTATTAATCGAATAAATGATCGTTGTGATTGAGTCAGAGTGTTCAGCTGCTGATCCTCTATCGTCCACTAGATGCTGCTGTGATAAAACTTAACTGTATTGAAGTGAATGAGAAAACCTCCAACTTCTCTCTACAAATACAAAGTTTTCACACAAGTTCAGCTCTGAGGAGACAATTCTTCTAATGCGAGTCTGAGAGGAGATTTTCAGAATGAAAGCATCGTCCCATTGAGAGGAAACAGTATGGAAGCCCATTTCTGCCAAGAAGAAAAAGGCAAAATTTTAATAGAATTTAATTATTATTTAGTATAACTTACTTAGAAAGTCAAAACTATGAGATATTTAGTCTTAATTTTGAGATTGGTCCAAATTTAGACTTTTTAATGGCATTTTTTATGACGTATATCCACGGTGGAAACACAAGGCAAAACCCAGAACCAAAGGCTTACAGGTTCTTATAAGTTCAGGTAATGAAAGCTGCAGGTCGTTAAGTTCCCGTAGGGGGAAAGAGTTATTAGAGCACTATCAGGTAGAGCAGCCACAGCAGAACACACAGTGTACCAAACCAGGTCTGCCAGTCCACACTGATGATATCAAACACTTCGGCCACCAGCCACTTGTCACTGCTGCTGCTGCTGTTACCAGCTGCCCGCCGCGGGCCATGATGGTTGGCAGCCCGGGCCTCGTATAAGCCGCCATCTGAGTCCGACGCGTCTGGGATAAACAGGAAGTGTTTCTCGTCCTCGCAGGCCGGTGCTCGGCCCGGGCCGGTGGCTGACACCTCTCCATCTTTAAACCTGAAGCGACCATGATGACAGGAGGTCAGACAGCACACAGCCTCACTCTGGGCCAGGGGGGGCCTCTACACATGATGGACCCCCTGACAACAGCTCTGATATAATAAATATTTATGAGTCCTGTTACGTTACAGGACGCCTGACTGCGTCACCAGACAGCCAAACTAAAGATGTGAGGGTATTATAAATGATGTGATGTGTAACATAGTATGACCTGTTCATGCAGCTGTTGGATTGTATTTCAGCGTTCGCTTCACTGCCTTTGTTTTGTTACTGTGCGCACACACAAAATAAAACTATTACAGGAATCACAGAACACACTGTTAACTAGCAAACTTATGTTAATCAATTAATTATTAAAGTAAAAGTCAGAAACAACCAGTGACTTACCATGATGAAATGTTATTATCAAACTGCAATATAACATTAATACACATTAAAATCACTTCACCTCCAAACCACGGTGATTGATGAATCGGTGATACAATTAGTTAAAAGTTAATCAGTGGCGTGTGATGCATGGTGCGTCCACTGTTTGCTACGAGCCTCCACCGAGGGCTGGAACATGTTTCTCTGTCTGCACGTCAGTGAACTTGCACAGGTGTCATTCAGAGTCTTTGGGTATTGTTAACATTTTGAATCTACCTCCTGACAAACGCTGGATTAACCAATCGGCTTGTTTGACACGCAGGGCTGCACAGCACGTTGTTGAGATTTGGGGGTTACGTGCCGAAAACAATGAATCAAAACAACTTGGTACCACTGGAATACAAACTGCACTTGGTGAGCAAGCTAACATTAGTTAGTACTTGCTAGCTATTGTTAGTGCAATGTCTTCTAAAAAGCATGGCTATATAACATGTTAGCATGTTAACATTATCTGTTTCCATAGCTTTTGTTGTAGATATTTTACTTAAGCACATAGTTGCGCATGTGCAGTATAGATAATACCCCATTAACTGAGAGATAGCCGTAGAAAGGTATAATCTCTTAGGGACATAACCTTTCCAGCTAAGCTAATTCTAGCTAGAAATGTATTTTTAACTCATTAAACTTAAGTATTACTGTGTGGATGAAAACGGGACAAATGTTTCAATGCCTTACACCTGCATTAGCATGGGTCTTGATTGATCAGCTTTGTCACTCATAAGGCTATGCTCAAGGTGGGGTACAAACCACCGTGCAGAGGCAAAATGTAGTGTAGGTTTACATCACCAATGCACGCCGGGTAGCAGGAAAGTGCAACGAAATTTGAAAAACAACGAATGTATGATGTATTTTAGTTTAATGCAAAGATAGGCACTGGACGTTATGTTACTTTTGGAGAAGATGCGTAAGAACCAGAAGATCAAGATTAATTATGAGATCATGGGAATACAGAGAATAAGCTTTATGTCCATCGTCTCTTTCAGTTTACGCCATGGACAGCTTTACTCTCACTTGTTACCCATTACATGGTAACTGACAAGGTTGTCAAGGTTGAAACTGATTGTACTTTGAGCGCAGCTGCAAGATTAATAATCCAATCAGCACGAACTGTTGCCCCTGATGTTGTGTGGAGATCTTATATATTAATGTAATGTGCTCACTGTCACTAAATAGACAGTGCATGACAGTCATGTGAGGGAGACAAATTGGATAGTGGGACACACCTTAATGCCAGGTATAAATATGATCTAGATTTAGACATAATCCAGCTACAGGGCACGTGTAAATGTAGGTGTAAAGGGTGCCTCAAGGTAAATTGTATAGTTAATAATCTCATAAAGCGTGTGTGTTATCATGGAGCTGGTTATATGCTACCCACCAGGTGAGCGCGGGCTCTGGGTGTCCCGTCACCTCCACCTCTAGCGTCACTGGAGAGCCCTCCATGACGGTAGCTCTAGACAGGGGCCTGGTGAAGCAGGGAGGTTCAGGTTTAGAGGCTTTTCCCTGGGGAAGAGACTCTGCCTGGGCCTGGGCAAGAGGAGGAGGAGCAGGAAAGGCAGGGCCTTGGATCTGAGGAGTAAGCCTGATCTCCTCACGAATGGCCATGGGCTGACAAATGTTTGGGTCTTGGTCTGGAGTTAGTAGATGAGATGGAGAGGAAAGGGGGGTGACATGCAGATTAGCCTGCTGAGCCAAAGCTTGGGTCTGTGCTTCAGGCTGAAGAGGAGCAGTGGGCTTGGCAGGGCTGCAGGGGGTCATGCCAGGGTCATGCACACACTGCTGGGTACAAGTGGAAGTCAAGGACTTTTGGAGGGAGTAGACTGTCTGGTGGCTCTGCTTGCTGCTGAATCTATTATTGCTGGTGATGGTACTGCTGGATGTACTGCTGGATGTGCTGATGTTGCTGATGCTGTCTGGCTCTGGAAGAATGGGTGCATGGACCTCAGGTAGACCTCCACTACCCTGGGAGAAAGGGCTTTCTTGCTGTGACCTGAGATTGCTGCTAGCCTGTGGCACATTGCAATGACTGTTTGGAGGGAAGGACTGACAGTAAACGGTTTGTTGGGTGACAGTGGTGGTTGTGGTAAGGCTGCTGCTTTGGGGCATGGAGACTGTGGATGTTTCCTTGCTGGTTCGGGAGGAAAGTAAATCCTGATCAAGGCCTTTGCTGGAATCCAGGTAAGACTGTGGAAGATTGCTGTCTTGAGGGATGCTTGTGCTGGTTTGCGGGCAAGTTGCACAGGATTTGAGGAGCCCAGTGTCTCGGGTTCTGTCTTTGTGGAAAACAGAGTCTGTGAGGCTGGGGCTCTGAACAAACCCTCTGGCCTGGGGGACTGGATCTATCTGTGGCAAGGTCTCACTCTGGGATACGGAGCATTCTTGGGGTGAACTGAGGCTGGTGCAATGACTGTCTGAAGGTGAGGACTGAAAGTAGATGGTCTGCTGGCTAATTGTACTGGTGCTGGTGTTGGTGAGACTGTCCCTTTGAAGTTTGGTGACTGGGAATGTTTCCTTACTAGTTTGGGGGGAATTTATGCCACTCTCTGAGTAAGGGAAGGACTGTAGGAAACTGTTGTCTTGCCAAATGGCAGTTCTGGTTTGGGGAAGAGTAGTGCTGCATTTGAGAAACCTGGTGTCTTGTGGAGGGGTCTTGTCCTTGTGGGGATCAGGGCCTGGGCCTTTAAAGGACTGAGGACAATAGCTGGACTGGGGGAGGGTGGGGCTGTGATTGAGCTCTACAGCCTGGGGAATGGGATCAGTCTCTGGCAAGGTCTCACCTTTGGATGCAACATTTTGGATGATCTTACCCTGGGTATCTGTACTCATCTTATACTGACTGTTGTGCTCCTTTAATAAGGGCTTAGTTTGTGAGGGGCTACTCTGCTCAGGGACATCGTTGTCCTTGTTGGAACAACTGTCTTGAGTGTTGATCTTGTGGACTAGGTTAGATCCAGAGGGGAAGCTCGGTTCAAGGCCGCCCAGGAAATGGTCAGCACTCGTCGGGACGTTGGCTGTGCCGCTCTCTCCAGTCCTCAGGATGCTGCACAGAGTGCTGCTGAGCAAGCTTGGAGCAGGAACCGTCAACGGACTCTGGACAAACGAACTGGACCCTGATCTGAACCTGTAACACACACGACAGGAACAAACTCTCATATCTAGACGACCTCTTGGTGGATTAGTGGGCTAGTTTATTACAAGAAACTGCCACTTTCAGAATTCAAATGTAGCCTGTGACTTTTGTTACATGTCCTCACTGTCCTTCTCCTGCCTCACGTAAACATTAGATTATCTATTACTTTGGCTAGGTATCTAGTATTTAGTGGCAACTAGCAGTGAAATGGCAGATTGCAACCATTTGAATACTGCTCGCCTCACCCTCCCCTTCCAAGCGTGTAGGAGAAACGAGCCAGTGTTTAGTTTGTCTGTTCTGGGGATTCTTTGTTTGTCTGTTTTCTATTTGGGGATTTAGTGGACGGGTTAGCTACACTCTTTGGCCAAATGTATGTGGACACCCCTGTCCACATACATTTGTATACTTTTGGTCTGGGCCTGTTTTCCCTGGTTTGGTCAAGACCTCTTGGTTCTGATGAAGAGAAATGTGCAACATGACAATGCTCCTGTGCACAGAGCCAGGTCCATAAAGAAATGGTTTTCCCAGTTTGGTGTTAAAGACCTTGAACAGCCTACACAGAGCCTTTTCCTCAACCCTATCCAACACTTTTTGGGCTAAACTAAAACACCAACTGTGAGCCAGACCTTATCACCCAACATCTGTGTTGGACCTCACTAATGCTCTTGTGGCTTAATGCAGATTCAAAATCTGGTGAAAAGTCTGAAACCAGAAGAGTGGAGGCTGTTAGAGCAGCACTTTAATGCCCACGTTGTCACAATCACATGCTACTCTGTCACATATGGAGGAAATGTTCGGCTGTCCACATACTCTTGCCCACTTAGTGTAGCTTGCTAGTGATGTGGATAGCTCGCTGTTGGTGCCTAGAACCATAACAACATACAAAGGAATCTTGTTCTGATGTGAGTCTGTGATTTGTCCTAATACAGACCTGGTGCTGTTGTGAAAGCTGGTGGGAGGAGTTGGACAACTCTGGCTGGACTCTCTCTGTTGTCGGACTGCACCAGTAGCAGTACCAGTCCCACTGTGCTCTGACTGGGCACGGTACTGGTGGCTGTACTGGTTGACGTGGACACTGTGGGAACTGAAACAGAAGCCCTCCTCAACATCTGATTGAACCATGTAGGACTCTGGTGTCTCTGCTAGTGGCGGCAGGGAAATGTCGTCAGGTGACGCACACTCGTATTCATCATTGGAGAGAGAATCCTCAGTCATCACTTCCGGTTGCTGGAGCTCCGCCTCCAAAAGCCCTCCTTGTGATGCATCCTGGGTAAAAAGGATAGAGTATTAGACTGATGTATCACTGCTGCTTATATGTACTGCTCACTGTCACAGGAACAAGGATGCTTGTACTTTGACCATATATATCTGACTTGTTTAATTTATAGTTTGTACACTAACTCAGATATACTCATTGAAGTGGCTAACATTGCAGCTAAGCTAACGAGGGGAGATTTCTGTTTCAAACTCAAAGCCAGTCAGAGCTCATCAAGGTCTTGTTATCCCACAAATTTTACTGAGGATTTCTGCAGACCTTCTCAGTTTTACACAGATAATAATACTAGTACTACTAATAATAATGATAATATAATAAAAATAAATAAAAATATTTTTATTTTAGCTATCGTCCTCAGCTAAAGGAAGCATCATTTTACCACACTGGAATCTTAAATATAACCCAAGCAGACTCCTTTATATTAACCAAGTTGGGATTACAGAGGATCTGTCGAAGGGGGCAAAATAACAGAAGTTCAGGCTTTGATTCATTTACTTGCAGAAACTCTGAGCCTTTCAGCTCTTAGCTGAGGAAGCAGGCTACACTTTACAGTGTCACCAGGTTAAATGGCAACATACAATTGTGTATCATCAGCGTAGACATGAAAATTAAAGTTGTGTTTTTGAAATATGTGACAGCATGTTAATGGAAAATAAAAGAGGATCTCAAATCGCCCCTTGGGGGACACCACATTTGAAATTAACTCTTTGATAATTAACCTGAAGTGGTGCCATGTTTGATCCACAGGAAGCGGAGACCGCCTGCTGTCCCGTTTCTTGCGTCTCCTTCCTCTGAAACTCTCTCTGGATGTCAGAGAACGATGGGCCAATCACAGAGGGAGGGGGCGTGGCCTGAGACTCTATGGCGAAAGGCTGTAATTGGCTGTGGATGGTGTGGACCCGTCGGTTGGCCTCCACCGGGGAGCAGGAGAGGCTGAAGGTGTGGGTGGAGCAGTAGGAGGAGGTGAACCTCTCGCTGAGTAACTGCTGCCTGTGACTGAAGGAGAGACGACATGATGAACCTTTATTTATACAATCCAGTTTGATAAAGACAAGACTCGAGCCAAATGTTATTCTCCTTCTATAAACAAATAAAAGATTACCATATTTCTGTTTGCTTTAGCCAAAAGCAACTTCCAGTAAGTGCTTCTATCTTTTATGGTCTTTCTTCTATGTTCCCATTTATTTTAGTCTACATGATGTAAATAATTACATCAAATAACAGTTTTTATTAGCCATGCAAGCAGCATGGAATTTTGTACAGAAATCCATGGTTCCCAGAGGAATAATAATGATTACCTGACATTTAGTCTAGCGCCACCAGCAGGTCAAGTGTTTTTACTTATGACCTTTACTTATTTTTACTGTGAAATATCAACATCTACTTGATGGCACACAATTTGGTGTTGTTGTTCATGGTCCCCAGAGGATGAATCATACTGACTTTGGTGATCCTCTGACTTTCCATCTAGCGCCACCATCAGGTTGACATGTTAATGTGTCCAATACTTTGGTTTATGACCAAACACCTGCAGAGCTGATGTCAGCTCAGACGATGGAAACATGATAGAAACATGACGTTTCTGTCGGCTTCATGTGTTCATGTGAGGAAGGCTCCAGCCTCCTCATCGCTCCACACACATCTGATGCTTTCAGCTCTTCATGGACGTCAGCAGTTATTCATTCAGTCTGCTTCCTGTTTCATCCACAACCAGCTTCCACGCCTCAGACAGGAAACTCTTCTTACAGATATTTAGAGTTTTTTTTATTTCCTGTGTTTTCAGTCAGATTGTTTTATGTGCAAATTGAAAATGCGAATAAAAGCAGGCGGATGGAAACAAACTTATTGCCACCAGAGGTCATGTGATAGAAACCAGAGGGTTCTTCCTCTGGGGAGCCGGAATATACCTGCTCTCTGAGGTGACGGTCTGTCTGTCCGTCTGTCTGTCTGCTTCCTGACTGCGGCTCTTCCGTAATGGAGGCTTCCTATTGGCTGCAGTCTGCTTCACCGGAACCTCCTTCCCATCATGCTCGGCGTTCAGTTCGGGGGTGTGGCCTGTCTCCTTCAGCTCGTACTGGAAGCACAGGACAGATTCACATGAGCCTCAATATTTTAATAATTATGATATAATATTTTTATTGCAGCCTTACAATATCACTAAAAGTCAGACAAAATATTCTCTCTCATGTTTGTTTAGTTTTTCAGTTTGTGTGATGTTACCATGTCAGCCTCCTGTGTGCTGCGGTTATCTGTCTGCTCCTTCGTTTTCACCTTTCTGTTTTCCTTCAGCTTCGTCTCTGTCTCTTCGTCTGTCTCTTCTGTCTTTATCACTTTCTCTCCATCGCTCTGCTGCTGTTTGAGACTCTCCAGCTGAAAACACCAGAGTGATATTAGTGTGCATTTAAACATTCGTTAAGGTAAATAATCTGTAGCTCTTGGACCAGGACACATTTACCAAGTGTCTCAGAGAAGGAAATCACTCCTAACTGGCCGATAATTGAGGTCTAACACTCTTGTTGAATGCATTTCCCTACGCAGAAAACATCTGCAAAGCCCATTGTTTACAGTATTTTAAATCCAGCAGTTTACATCCATGTCTTCTTCCTCCCTGTGTTTGTTGGTGCACTGCTGGATATACTGGCGTGTTACCTCCACCTGGAATAATGTGAAACCATTGGCAGGACAAAACGGGGACTCGCTCATAGAAAAACAGCTCCACAGCGCGGCTACAGGTCAAAACCTCCACAGGGAAGCTTTAACTGTTCGATTCATTTGATTTAATTTGATTTGAGTGATGATTCTGTCAGAAGCAACACGTTTGGAAGTCATAAATCACACTTTGATCGTGTCAGCGAGAGCAGACTAATCATTTCATTTTGAACACAATCACGTCACCGGGTTATTGTCATGAAGGATACAACAGGTAAAATCAAATATAGGCTCTTGTGTCTTATTCATTTATATATTTCAAATAATAGCAGATCTTTAATGTTTGAGAGATGTGTGCATATTGTTATGGTGTATTTCCCAAAACTAATCGTCATCACGGAAAAAAAATATGAATAAAGATTTCGTGTTCTTCAGCCCACAGAGAGCATGTGACGCATGACGCAGCATGTTTTCACTGTAAAACAATGTGATTGGACGTTACCTAATATTTAAATGTTCATATACATTTATTGTTTTAAACCACGCGAGTAATTGCCAGTGTCTACTTACAGTCTACTAATGGCGTATTGGTAAACATTATGAGATGAAGTTATTTATTGTTTTTGCATGTATAATTGTTAATAGTTAAGTTATTTGTCTCTATGGTATGTTCTGTGTTTTACCTTCAGTTTGGCCTCCAGCTCCATCAGTCCGTCACTCAGCTGTCTGATGGACTCCACCATCTCTGAGTGTTTACTCACCGTCTTCTCTATGTACCTCCGCCCCTCCTCCACCCCTGAAACACACACACACACACACACACACACACACACACACACACACACACACAGTTTGTGTGTGATTATCAGATTTTATTTTGATTCAACTCAAAGTTTTACTCACAGAAGCCTTAAAGTCATCGTCATTAAGTAAAGCACTTTGTACTTTGTTTTGATAAGCGCTCTATAAATAAAGTTTTATTATTGTTATTATTATAATTTTAGATTTTAGTTATAGAACAGTTAGAAACAGTTACATCAAACAAGTTTCAATCAATCTGTGACATTTAAAAAACTGCTATGTGCTGATTGTCTAATGTGCACGTGTTAGTGACCCCAGCACAACAGCATTATAGAAACAAAATAATGGACCAAAATAAATCATTTTCGATGGAATCACTGCGATCAGATGATTCTGACTCGAGCGGTGATTCCCAGCCAGGCGAAGGAGAGGAGCTCAACCAGTTTGGAACCACAGTAAAAAGGATTTGATTACATATTATTACAGAAACATATTCGCATGTTGAGTCAGCTGTAACACCTGAATACTACGTGTTGCGATTAGTGTATGAAAACTAGTTAGCAAGCTAGCAGAGAAGTCTAAATAGTTCAAATAATAAGGTGAATGTAATGGTTAACAGTCAGGTAAGGGTAACGGATAAATGGTTGAAATAATTACTTAGCTGGTTAATTAACATCCGACTGAAGCGAATACTTGATTGAGAATAAAAGCAGCTGTTCCTCCAGCTGTGTTGCTACTCACCGTGCAGCCGGACAGCCAGCTCCGTGATCTGACTGATCCTCTCCTCCTGCTGAGGAACCGTCGGCCAGACGAACTTCTCAAACTGCCGGTAGAGAACAGAGGCGGCTTCTGTGCTGCGACACTCTGAGGAAAACTTCCCGACGCGAGCGATGGTCGAACTCGCCTCCTCGCACCAGAACTGATACTGTTGATACAAAACCACTCAATAAATCCCATATACGCACACAGTGATAACTTTATATATTTGTACAGGTGTTTAAACTCTACTGTGGATTTAACCCCCCGCTAACTACAAATACTATCATAAACAGTCTCATGTTTGGTCAAAATAATAATAATAATACAATTTAAAAAGAAAAACTGTAACCGGTCTTCATCACCTCCTCCATGGCTTGCTGCAGTCTGCAGGTCATCTCCAGTGTTTTTTGGTGTTCGCCGAAACTTCGCCCAAACTCTCCCATCTGTCTCTGCAGCTCGTTGACGGCGTCCTCCGCCTCCCGGGCCACGCGCCCGTCTTTGACCTCCGACCCCAGCCGGGCCGTCACAGCCTGCAGACGTTTCCTGAGCGCCTGCAGGGCCAGACAGAGCAGAGCATGACAGACCCGCCTCTCTCTTCTCAACTGCTACATTTAAGTTATTTATTCCATAAATAACATCAACAAAATCAGGTCAGGAAGATGTATGTAACGTTATAATTTGGGCATAAACAAATCTGAGTGGAAACGCCAGATATTTCAAGAGAACCCACAAACAATGCAAAAAAGTTGGCTGAGGTGGAAGAGTTGCTGTGAGACGTGAGACGCCCTGATGGACACAGATTTTTCTGATACACCTTGACATTGTGATACCTGTTTCTTCTTCTACTGTGCACAAAACATTGACGTCCTGCTGCCACGCACCTTTAAAGCCCTCCACTCCAACAGAAAGACCAAAAAATAAAGACGAAAAGATCGGCGCTGTCAGGACTTTACATAACCACAACGTCCCTAGTTTTAGTCCCTTGCACTTTCAGGAATTTGCTTGGAAGACTAATTACATATAACTTGCTCCTGAACCACAGAGATCTTTGAGTCTCTGGATGCAGTCGAGGTGCGGGGAGCGTCCGGTATGGTGGCCTCAGGATTGCACGTCTGCTTTTTCGAATGACGCGAATGAAGTCTTGACACTCTGGGTTTCAGAAAGACAGAGTGCCAAGACATGAAGGAAATGATAATACATGAGAGGCCCAAACTGGGGCTGTTCTTTCATTTTTGCCTTTACTGGCTTGATAACAGAAACAAGTTACACAGGAAACATGGAGAGAGAGCGGGGCATGATATGCAGCAAAGGTCTCGAACCAGCCACGCCGCTGATATGTGGCATGCACCCTGACCACTAGGCTACCGTGTCTCCCCCAAACTGGGGTTATTTTGACCATCCTTTTGCTTTCTAATGGAAAACCAGTTGCATTGTGTCCACATCACAGGCTCAGATCAGGAGCCGGACTCACCTGCAGCTTCTCCTCGTACAGCTCCACCTGCTGCAGCTGGTTCCTGACGGCCTTCATGTTCCTGGTCCTGTCGTTTCTCTTCACGTAGTTAAACTTCAGGTTGCTGAAGCGCTTCTTCAGCTCCTTAAACGAGTCACGAAGCTGAAAAATTAAACATCAGAAAATCAGTCACCTGAGTCCAACAGCTGGTTTTACAAAAAGACGGTCCTTGTTTGAACATCACGCATCCATCTGCCCAAATAGTTTTATGTTGACAGAAGGACTTCCAGTGGTTGGTTATGTAATTAGATCTGTGGTGCAGTCAGTAAAATAATTGATTGTTTTATTAATAAAATGTCAAAATATTGGCAAAGGCCAATTACAGTTTCCTTAAGCCAGAGGTTCCATGTTAAGATGTCTTACTTGGTCTACTAAGAGCAAACCCCAATGTATTCATTTCATAGCTATATAAAACAAAGGCACACAAGACGATCTTTGCATTTTTGAAGCGGTTACAAACAAAGGTTTGCTATTTTTAGCCATGCAAGCGTCATGGCTGTATGTATGGTAATGTCAGCGGTCGGTCCTCCAGATCAGAGCAGACCATCAGATAGTTGTTCACATATTTCAGACACTGCCATCCCTACAGACATGCTGGTAGCATGACTAAAAATAGTTTTTCGCATAATATCTTATTGTACACATCCTTTATCTTATCTTTAGTCAGAGCTGTTCTAGCTGCGTTTTGCTCATCTTGGTGTTGATGTAACTGCAAGTAGACAGAGCTTTCATAAGATTATTTTTAGAGCAGGAGGGTTTAAATCCAGAGGAACATTTCTGCCTCTGATGGGAGGAACAGCAGTGTCAGATGGCTGATCTGTCAGCTGAGGACAGCTGAGAGAGAGTGAAGCAGACCGAGACGGTGTAGTCTATTCGTTGAACAGATGAAGAAATTGAAATCAGAGGCTGAGGAGGGTAGACTGTTTTTCTAACAGTGAGGTGGAGGAGGAGTAAGGTTGTTGTTTCAAAAGTCATCTGGGGAAACCCTGGATTGAGCAAGAGTAAGGAGCACTAAAATAACAAAGGTTACAATCAATCAAGTTTATTTGTCACATGTAATCATATAACATGGAAGATTACCCATAACTACCAGGAAGTACCAGGAGGTAATACAATGAGTTTACCATGAAGTGCCTTAAAATAATGCTGAGAACCATGAGGTACCTCGGAGAGTTTACCTCCAAGAAGTACCACAAAGTAACATGAACTATCCCAGACTATCATGTAGTACACCAGAAGATCATTAATTACTCCAAAATGATTAACTCAAAGTACTACAAAATGTCCCAAAGTACCATGACGTAACCATAAAGGACCCCAGAAGATCGTGAAGTACCCCCAAAAGATTACTACAAAGTACTGTAAAAAAAAAAAAACAGAGTACCATGAAATATCTCCGAAGACCATGAAGTACATTGAACTACCACCCAAGGACCAAGGGACTCCAAAAGAGATTACCATACAGTACCAAGAACTACCACAAAACCATGAAGTACCCCAAAGAGATTACAAGATTACAGAAAGTACAAGAAAGTGCAGCAAAGTATCATCAATATCCTACAGTACCATAAAGTACCAGGAAATACCAAAAGAGATGACCAAGTATCATGGACTACACCTGATAAAGCACCCTATGCAAAGCACCCAATGGCACACTGTAATATCCAAAAGAGATAATCAGTATTTACCCCAATGTACCATGAATTACCAGGACGTTTACCATGAAGCATCATAAAGCTGTACCCTGTAGTACCTCAGATAACTATAACATGAAGTAACATGGAATACCCTCTTTACTGTACCCGCAGTGAACACTTTGTATACAAACATAATTCAAATATATTTCAGAGTTCAGCTGACGGACTCTGTGATGAAGTACTGTACCTCTGGGGACCCTTAATGAGAACCAAAAATACTCTGAAAGTCTGTGGTGAGAATAACCAACCCACCAATGAACAAAAATAGAACCAGTCCTCAACAACAAGACATGTTTTAAAAAAAAAAAAACACCTCATCACTTCCCTTCAGGTGACTCTGCAGTGTGGACACAAACAAGTCCAAAGGGTCATAGTCATTCTGCGTCTCACTTCTTCTATTTACCCTCGAGCTCACCCCTCATCCCTCTGATTGAGTGTTCATGGTAGGCCTAGTGGTGGTGTCTCATTACAGAACTTCCCAACTTCGCTCTGCGAAATGACAGTTAAGCCCTCCAACTGGAAATTTTTCACCACTGATCTTGTCATCGAGGGCTTCCCATAACACCTTGAGAAAAGTTCAAGAAAAAAGATGCAGCAGGTCGTAAGTGCACATCACCATCCCTCCAAGTCTTCAAGCGCGCTCGGCCTGAGATGAAACTGGAGACTTCACTCGTTGTCATGGATACTATCAATCTCAATCTCTCGACCCTGTAAGGAGTGTTTTACTGAATGCTTCTCAGCGTGATTCACATTGGCAATCTGTGCGCAATTTCAAACCTAACTACATAAATAAACTAAACACATCAAAACTGGGTCATTTGTGCATTTTAATTATGGGTAATCTGAACAAAGCCTGGTGAAGTCTACACCCGGACTGGACTTTCTGGAAGTCCATAGAAAGCCTGCATAAAGTGCAGAGACACTTTGCGGTCTTGATGAAAAAGTTTGTCAGACTCTTGACAGACCTTCACGGGTACAGGCCTGTAAAGTCTTCAAGTCTGCAAGTGCAGGGAAGTCCAGGATTCACCCTTTAGCTGTGTCTCAATTCAGACTTCACCTCCGCCAAAGGGCATGGTCTAGGAAGGTGTGTCCTTCAGAGGACTGAGTGCTGAAGTTGCCTCTCCTCATCCCCAAATGAAAAAGAAGAAAATGACTGATCCGCATGCATTGGATTTTGGGATACTGTAGACAACAAATGACACAGAAGTTGTGTCTTCCAAATGCAGGCAAAGGTCTTGACTTCGTCTTGACATATTGACTTGAAAAGGTGTGGTCCCTGAAGCTATGACACTGAATGATGCTGAATGATGTTTCACAAGCATTTCCCATTTTGTACTGAAGTTATCTGACCACAAACCCTCGTAGCTCTGTGACTGAAGGACCAATCCAAACCAAAAGTGACAAGGCCAAAGGTGACAAAGCCTTATTCTGAGCCTGCATTGAGGACATTTACTTTGGCAGTTTAATTGCAGTCGGGGACCTTTGTTGCATTTGTTGCAGCTGCTATCATGCTTACAGCTGAATCCACTGTACGTCCCTGCAGAGGGAGTGAATCTCTGCTAAGGTTCAGCCAAGGTCCAGTCTGGCTTCTGCCCACCATTCCCAAACTGAAACTTTGGACGCCACCACAGAGATGGTGCAAATCATGTGACCACATAATCATCATTGCTGATTTTTTTGAAAGTTTTATAACCTGCATCGCTTGAATTCACGTTTACATCAGCTAGCAGTCTCCTTTGCTGCGTTTTGCTGGCGCATTGCTTGCTACTCTCGATGCATCAAGGGTTTCACATAACACCTTGAGAAAAGTTATTTTTTTAAATGCAGAGGGTCATAATACAACAATAAACAAGATACGATATTAAACAAAGTTAAAAGTTCTTCTTACTTGTCTCTTAATGACGGCGCATCATTAAGTTTCTTGGTGTGTTATCGCCACCAACTGTTGATCAGATGAATAGCGTGAAATGTTGGCATGGTACTCCTGGGATAGTTTAAGTGCGGCCTTGTGAGTGTTCTGGTGGAACACAAGATACAAGAAAACATGGACCTGCTCATCAAAACAGCTCCATAGCACCACTAGAGTATCGTTAATTAGGTCCCCGGTCAGTACTGTGGTGCTTTAAAGGGGCAATATGTAAGAATTGAGGCTACTTTCCACCTATCGAATTCATACTCCAAATCAATAGGGGGCAGCATATCACGAGCAGGCAACGGACCGGGATCAACAGCCTCCCAGTGAACACGTCCAGACCAGGACAGAGATGATTTATGACCAGGACTCTGACTGCGGGGACGACGGAGACACACCGGGTTGAGGCGGGGACAGGAGAGGCGTCAAGCAGCAGAAGAGTGAGAGGAAGGCCGGGCAGAGAGGCAGTGACAACCTGTAGACCCAGAATATTTTTCACATCAAACGCGGTGGATTAAGGATTTATTTCGACCAAACCAGAGTTGGTGAATGTTGGAGTGGAAAGACTAACAAAGACGGTTTTGGTGAGTTTTATTGTGTTTCTGTCGAGTTTGAATGATGTGTGTTTTACGATGAGTTAACAAGGCAGCTGGTCTTAGTTCGGTGAAAGAGAGAAACGTGAATTCAGAAGGTGTACGCTTGTATTTTTCTGTTTGATAAGGAAAATAGGTGTAAGAATATTTCCTTTGACATTTTGTGAGTTTATTTTGTTTATTTATTAGACTAAAAAAGCTAAGAGCGTTTGTGTAACGTAGCGAACTCGCCGCTCGCACACATCTCCCAGCTGGAACTACCTGAGCTATACTTTCAAGTGGTATTACAACACGGGACGGGCCGGGGCTAGCTGGTTAGCATGCTAATTTCAGTTTATATCTCTGCAACACAATATGACGTCAGCACTGTTACTTCTTCACACTCTGTTGATCAGGTTAGTTCATTTTTTTTAACATTTTAAACTAAAATTCTGGCCAAATCTTACATATTGCCCCTTTAAAGACTGTGGAAGATCTGCAAACTTCAAGATACTTTGAATTTAATTTGAAAGCTGTAAAAACAACAAGCCATTCAGTTCCAGCACCCTGTTCTGTGAGTGGCTAGTGGCATTAACACAACACATGTTTCTCTGTTCCAGCTGCAAGCAGCAACACAACTTAAAGCTCCACAACAGAAAACCCTGCCAACAAGGCGGCTTATTTTTAACATTTACATAAATGTCACCGACAGTGTTTGGCAGAATACGTGAAAACATAATGAACGTGGAATACTTCATCCTAAATGTTATCAGTACTGTGCAGGTGTGGCCCAATGATAAGAGATTATCCACTCTGACTCTTCCACTGGACGGTGACATACTGACACACTGTCATAAAGCATGAAGAAGCCCAAACTACACGATGATTTCATAAATCCTATAATCTCCAAGAAACAAGTCTGTTGCTGCGTAGCAGTGAGCCTCTCATGTCCACCCCAGCTGCTCCTGCGGGTTTCAGTGTGCTGGTGACATGCGGCACCAGGTGCATGATGGGAAATACCCGTTGGCTGACTCGGCCTGTATTTCTGATCTGTCCAGCTGACGCTCCCTCTCTCTGTCATTCCCCCAACAGCTGCTGCTCCGCTGTTCAGTGACACAGCAGAGTGAACCGGTAACACCAGTGAAACCAGCAAAATGTCAAACTACTGAAAGTTTTACATTTTACAATTTCACAATTTACCTAATAAGGACGGCAACACATTTGGGTATATCACTCGCCACCATCTTTTCCTGGAGCCAGAAAATTGGTGCAAAGAGGGGTGGAGGCTGGGTGGTACTGAGGTGGGACGAGCGAGCAGCAACCCCTACCTGTGATGTCAGCCAACACAAACGCACCCCGGGGATAATTATTAAAGGCCTTGAGGCCTGGTCACACCAGAAAGTGGCACAGCAAAGTTCATCTGATGCCAGAAACTTGGTGATGTAGTGACCACTTAGCAAGGCTTGTAGGCAAAGCAGGCCGACTGTAGCTAACACGCTAGCCACCCGGGAACACGCTACTAGTACGAGTCAGTCACATTAGCTATCCAAGCTAGCTAACTGGCTTGCTAAATCGTTCACAAGCAAAGAGTATGTTTATCCAACACGTATTTGACTCCTTGTACTCTAACAATACATAACACAGACAAACAGTAACCGTTAGCCTGTACGCTGTTTACATGTACTGGACTTGCTGACTTTGCTGCTGCTAATCACATCACACCACTGTCACTTTTGCCTTGTAATTTTGTCTTTAATTACTCTTTTAATTACTCACAATTGAGAATGACTTCCAGATGGGAGCCGAAACGTCTTGATTCTGAAAACAGTGTCCAGACGACTACGACTGAAACCTTTTCTACGATTACTCTTGTATAGTTTCTATTTTTATTTCTCTTCTTATTTTAGTTTTATATACCTATTATCTATTTTGTACTTTCTCTAGTTATCTGTACTTATTTGTGTCCTCGTGCTGCTGCAACAACCGAATTTCCCCTCTGGGGATCAATAACGGCTCCTCTTATCTCACTGTATCGTATCTTAAACAGAGCAGGGTTAAATACAAAGCTCACAGGCCATGATAGTTTCCATTTTGGACTCTTCGGCTTTCTGTCCGGTCAAAGTTCACCAAAGTTGAAAAATGTGTTTGGACTCATTTCACCCCCGTGAATCGAATCCACTGATTATTCCAGTGGAATTAATTTAATTTGCTGCGAAATGTCACCATTTTAAATGCTGGTGTGACAAGACTTTAACCCTGCTCACTAACTGCCTGTCTTTCAACAATGTTCTCAACTGTTACACTCCGCAAATACACACAACAATGTCTACAGGTCACAGTAAAAAGCTATAAAGTACTGTAACCGTAACTGCTGGGGTGGACTACGTCAACCAAAGATTTGACCGTGCTTTAATGACTCTAAATGACCATTAATGCTAACCAGTAACTCCTCTATTGCGCTAATGCTACCAGCATATACACATATTTAAGCCTCGTGTGTAAACTCAAATTCACAGTATTATCTGGGAGCCGAGAGGTCTTTAGTGTTTACAAGACTTTACACTATATTCTGTTACTGTCACAGTTACAGTCTGATCTGTGCACAACATATTTATGACATCAGTCAACAACCCTGTTCATATCAGCGTTTGGTGTTAAGTCAATGTGCATCTTCTGAGGGATGAACTTGAGAAAAAAATGTATTAACTTTTAACTTTTTCATAGAAAAGTTTTCCATTCACTTCAGTACAGATGTCTTGGAGCAGCATCTAGTGGACATTAGAGGAACTGCAGCTGAACGCTACAACACAAACACTACTAACTTACTAACCCACCACAACTTTTAATTTTGCTCTGATAACGGCAAAGCCACTGCAGGAAAGTGAACCATCGGGTCCAGTTTATGATGCAGCGGAGACACTTTCTGGACTCCAGTCCAATCTAAATGCGTCCTGCTGACTTCAGTTATATTTAGACTCTGATAAACCCGAGCGAGTGGCTGCCTCAGATCAGTGTCCAAGTCAGGGCTGGTAGAAAGGTTCACTTAAAAAACTATCAGTCCATTTGGAGAAACATGTCTACTTGGAATTCAAACAATTTTATTGAAATCAGCTGTGCGGGGTTAAATTAGCTCCAAGGTGTTGAATACATCAGTTTAATTTATCGTCTAAGAGTCAGAGTATCTACAGAGTCAGCGAAACTCATTTGTACACGAGTCTAAAACATTTCAGTAGCGGTTTCTAACTTGGTACTAACTTTAATGAAAACAGAGACAGTGTTTCATTTATAAAATTGCAAGTTTCCGATAATAAATAATAAATAAATAATGAAAGAATATTTACTGGGGTTTAAATTGAGTTTTTATTAAGTTATTTCCTTCAAATCTTTCCAGGAAACACCCTATGAGGAAATTATTAAGAAACTATTTGGAAATTATAGACCTGTAAATAAAACAACATTTCATCAATCAATAATAAAATGAGAATGAATCTAAGTGATCAGAGTGTATACTGATTGTGCTACAAAGGGCTTGGCATCAGACTCCCACTCAGACTGTCAGCAGCCCCCTCTGCTGGTCATACTGATGAATAACGACAGAGTCAGTGGTTACCTGCCCAGGTACCACATGAAGGTAAGCTGACTCCAGGAAGGAGGGGTCAGTTATCATCACAGCTGAAATGTCCATCTCATTACCCATAATGCAGAAAATGTTGCATTTTACTTACTTTTTCTGCAATTCAATGTATTTAAATGTAGTAATTATCTCGCTATAAAGAAATGTTCACTGTTAGTGGCGGACTCAGATTACCTTCACAGGAAAACCATGCAGCCTGTAATCCACTGCTACTGTCAGCCTCTCAGTTTACTGTCCCTCTCCTACAGTCACATCGGAGCAGGGTTACAGTAAATTACTGCTAATGCTAACACATTTGCTACTGCTGCTGCTTCAAATTACAAGACTTTAACTGGACAAAACGAGTGGATGCCATCTCCCCGAAATGACGCGGTCCGAGGATGTCCCATTTGATAAATACCCCTCCATCCTTGCGCCCCCGCTGGAAAACAGCCACACTGTACGGTAACGCAAACCTGCGACAGGTGACCTCACCTGGTTGATGTCATCGATGAGCAGACGGGCCAGCAGCTCTCTGCGGAGTTTCTCCTCACGTCGAGCCGCTTCGTTCAGCCACGAGACACAGAGAGAGTCCAGAGAAAGAAGACGAGCCTCCAGCTGCTCCACTCTGAAACATGTCCAACCCTAACAAAGACTTCAGACCATTACTGAAGTTCAAATACTGCAGTGGAAAAATACTCTATTTCCAGTAAGAAAGTCAAAGTACAGAAGTATTTTCAGCTTCATGCAGTAAAAGTTCTGGTTCTGCAGTAAAATCTCCTGTGACTGATTCTGATTCTGTCTGACATTATTAGATTGTTAATATAAAGTTCACAAATCTGTTTTCAGTTTTTGGGCTTTTCTCTAATCTTTGATTTTTAGTGAAATTGTTATTGAAATGAAACCATGGGAGAAGTTTAGAGGAGAAATGTCGCTTTGGAGGAACTGATGACGACTCAGAGACTCTGAAACACGACTACGCACTGACTTTATAGAAGAGAGCCAGAAACCAGAACCACTGGTTTAAACCATGTGTTGTGTTTTATAAGCTTATCATGCTTTTTGTGTAAAATCTTAATTTGTAAAGTAAACAGCATCTAAAGCTGTCAGATAAATGTAGTTAAGTAAAAAGTACAATATCTCTCTCTGAGCAGTGGAAAGTAGCATAAAGAGGAAATACTCAAGTACAGTACTTGAGTAAATGTACTTATTTAGGATAGTAATGTTGTCTAAAGTGTGTGTGTGTGTGTGTGTGTGTGTGTGTGTGTGTGTGTGTGTGTGTGTGTGTGTGCGTGCATGCTCATACACTGTGGTTGATGGCGGTACAGATGTCTGTCTTCAGTGTTGAAGCCGTTTCAAACAGACTCTGGATCTGCTGCTGTTCCTCTCTGTGTCGACTCAGATCAGCCTCACTGGATCCACATAAACCGGCTGAATCAGTCAAAGGGCTCGCAAGGTCCGACTGCAGCAGCGCCTCCAGCTGGACACGTAGAAAACAGCATTTATTTATGTAACACATTTGAAAAAAGTCAGTTAGTTTTCCACAACACTGATTTTCACTATAAATGAATCTGTCGGGCGCCCCGGTAGCTCACCTGGCAGAGCGTGGTCCATGTACGTATAGAGGTTTGGCGACACAGTGACGACTCACATGGCTACGAGTTGGTAAACTACTGGAGCTGGTGAGCTAACCAGTAACACGCTAGCCAGGCAGGAACATGCTAGCACTAGTCAGTCACAGTTTCTCTCTGAGCCGTTTAGTCCCCCTGATATTTTGTTCATCATTTCAGTCAGTAAAGAGTTAATGAAGAGGGGAAAAAGCTCTGTCAGGACGGCTTGCGTGTCAAAAGTCACCGAAGTTGAACATGACGCGAGAAATTCATGCAGATTTACTTCACTCCTGCAAATGAATGTGCTGATTGCAGCAATTACATTGAAATTAATTTCTTTCCCCCGAAATGTAGTAGTTTTAAATGCTGTTGTGACTCAAGATCGACATCCTCAGGTCCACTTTTAGCAGTGATCATTCAGGATGTAGATCATTCAGCGATACTCAAGACTCGAAGGGTGTTTTGTCATAGGGCGGAGGTTGAAAGATTTAGTTTCTGAGTGTGTGATGCTAAAAAAATCAATTATCTGTAACAAATACTTGTAAAATGAAACATCTTCCTTACTGATGCATCTTGGCAGAACAACTTCCTCCACTGACCTGTTTGGATGTGAGGTGGAAGCTGCTGGTCAGGTCCAGGATTGACTCGCTCTGATGGATCTTGTTCTTCACTTTCTCCCGGAGCTTCAGCAGCTCTGACAAATCCTCCTCCTTCGCCGCTCTTCCCTTCAACTCCTTCACCTCCAGCCTGTCCTGGACTCGTCTCAGAGTCTCCCAGCTCTTCTCCATGTACTCCACCTCAGCGTCTAGTTGCTGGGGAAAGCAAGAGAGTGCGTCTGATGCTTGTAACACTGCAGCAATGAAATATTCACAACAGTGATGTTCATGTTTGTCGTGGTTCATTAGTAGTTGGTTTGCATTTCCAGCTTTACGTACTCTGTATCCAGAAAGATCAAAGTGACAGATGACAGTATGAACACATTGCAACACCTTGTTCACAGTTCAGTCATCAGCCCCGGAACAAGTCCCAACAGTCCCAGTGGTTCCAACAATCGCAGTAGTCCTAGGAGTCCCAATGGTCCAGAACCACTACCACTGGGACTCCTACACAACCAGTAGTTCCTGCAGTCGAAAGGACCCAATGTTCCCAAAAGTCCCAAAAGTCCCAGGAGTGCAAAAGTCACAGTGGTTACAGCAGTCTCCAAAGTCCAAAAGACCCAATCGATCCGACAGTCTTCACAGTCCCCATAGTCCAAAAGACCCAGTAGTACTAACTGTCACAGTCCCAATGGTTCTAGCAGTCCCCACAGTCCAACTTTCCCCAATGGCCCCAACAATCCCAGTGGATCCAACGATCACACCAGTCCCAGCAGTCACAACACCACCCCTCCCCACCCCACCAACAGTACAAAAGTTATAATGCAGTCCTCGTGATCAAAAAGTCTTGATAGTCCTCTATGTCCTGGCAGTTCAAGTTACAAGACTCACGATAAAATGTGGTCTGGCCTGGCTGAAGCGCTCCAGCAGCCTGGAAGTCTGCAGGTCTGAACCCAGATCCATCAGAGTGCAGGAGTCCAGCAGCTCAGAGACACAGTTCAAGTCCTGCAGGGTCTGAAAACAAACAGCATTCCAGTGGTGGAAAGTAAGTAAGTACTGTACTTAAGTAAAATGTTGAGGGACTCGAGCTTTACTTGTGTATTCCTATTTTATGCTATGTGATACTTTCCATCAATTAACTCCATTTTAAAGGAAAATATACTTTTTACCTCACTTCATTTATTTCCCAGCTATGGTTACCAGTTACTTTGCAGATACATCTTCACTTTTCTAGACTTTCTGGAACAGTGTAGTTAGTACCTTGAGCAGTCTCTCCCGGTATTTCCTACAGTACTCCTGCTGCTGCTGGATCTGGATTTTCTGGTGACTCAGCAGCTCGTTCACTTCCTCTTTGGTTCTGCTGAGTCGCTCCACCGTCTGCCGCACCACCGACACCACAGATTGCAGGTTTAAGCCTGCTCCCGACACCTGACAGACACAAAACATAAATATCACGCTTTTTTTCATCCACATAAGAACAGCAAAATTATTCTACATGATTCACATAAATGTACATTTATATTGTCCTCTTGCCATGTACTAATTCATGTCATCTCATCAAAAACAATTTAGTCCGAACCCCTGATTCCTGACAGTCTAGTTACCATGGTAACAGCATGGACGAAGTTGTTTCCCAGTTCCTGAACAGCGAGGAACCTCTGTAGTGGGGGTGACCTGGAACTGGTGGTTGTCCTGATGTTACTACTACCAGCTTCCCTCTCCTCCTCCTCCTCCTCCTTTTCCTCTGGTCTCTTTCTGTAGATCTCCTTCAGTTCTTCCAGCTCCTCCTCCACCTGGAGAACAGCAGCACCATTAGCAAAGTTACCTTCGCCTTCATCATAGACTTCTCTGACAGACTCCGTCAGAGCTCTATGCAATAGTGATGTGAGATGTGGCATATTTATGGATCAAATGCCAACACTTTGGTCCACAACAGGATGTTGACCTGCCAGATTTCCCTGCAAGCGCCCCCTAGAGGCTGCAATGTTCATTACAGCCCAGTGGTGCACAGAACAAACAACATACTGATGATTTAGATATTCTTAGAGCCCTTTTACACTCATTCTGCATACTGAGTACTTTTACTGTTAATACTTCTGTACTTTTAGTAACATTTTGAATGCAGTACTTATATTTTATATTTTTACACTGTAAATTTTAGATAGGCCGACTTTACTGAAGGTCTTATGTCCACTGGATCCGGCTGCGCACCGCCTCAGTCTAGGCTCTGTCGCAGTGTTCATCATTAAATATTAATCTTAAGTAAAATTGGCAATAAATACAGGCATTTATATACATTCACAAGTGAATTTCACACTTCAGAAACCCAAACTGCTCATGCAAAAATAAATATGGTACATAAAGATACACACTGAAAATCAGTGGGTCAAAACTGACTCAATTGGGGCGTCCCGGTAGCTTGCCTGGTAGAGCGCACCCCATGTACAAGGCTACCGCAGTGGCCTGGGTTCGAATCCAACCCGTGGCCCATTGCTGCATGTCAGTTTTACCCAGTACTCATGGGTAGAAAACCACCAAAGAAAGTGGTTTGTTTTAATCCAGTGCTGTTTTTTTTATTACTGTTGGGTTAGTTACCCAAACTAAAATATGGTTTGGATGCGAACTGTTATATTTTACTTGTTGCCACTATTTGTTACTGATTGTTAATACTATGTGTATCCTTTGCAGTTTTGAATGTCATGTGCGCATTGTTTTGTACGACTAACAATACATTTCCTGATAGTTTTAGAGTAAAACTTGAGCTTGTTGTGTAAATAATATTTTAGTTTGTGTAAATGGGTAAGGTATAGGTACTGGGTAAAGGACCCAGTGATATGTAGTGTGTAGCGAGGCGGAGAACAGAGCTGCAGTGATACACCCCGGTCACACAAAGGCTAGAGCGGCAGCGGGTCGTCTCCAGCAGCAGCGACGGAGCCGGATCCAGTGGACTTTGGCCACCACATTTTCAGATTTCCTCTCTGACGGACACCAGAAGAGACTCTGACCTGCTGTGCCGTCCTGAGGAAAGTGACATAGGGTTGCAGCAGCTGCAGGTTTGAGTCGATCTTCCTGTTCAGACTCTGCAGCTCCCTCAACACCAGATCAACTCGACCGGCGAGTTCAGGACTCAATAAACCAGTTGGGTCAGCAGCAGGCGGACTGCGAGTGGCGCTGGTTCTGGTCTGTCTGCCCGTGCTGCCTCTCTTCAGCTGCTCTGTCAGGGCCTTCAGAGGGGACAGCTGTCTGCCGGGTTCAGTGGGGGGCTGGGGAGCGGTTGTGCTGGTCGAATCTGTGTGCAGAGCTCTGATCTGGTCCAGGATCTGCTTCAGGTTCTCTGAATCGTGACCTGCAGACTTGAGACAAACACGGACAAAATGACCGTGGAAACGCAGAAATCAGGCTTCAAATTGTGTTGGATTTGTGAAGAAAACACGAAACCGTAGTTGCTGAATTCATCCAAAACTGATCCAGAATCCCAAAGTGAATTTAAGCTGCAGATTGTCGCAGACTGTGAACACAGGTGTTCGTCCTTTGCACTGCAGATCAGTCTCATAACACTAAGTATCATCATATCATCAGACTTGCAATCCATGCATTGTAATCACAAGAAATCCATTGAATCTGAGACACACAACACTGTAATAGTGGAAACATAAGACAGCTATGACATGAGGATTTAAAAATGAAACTGATTTCATGGAGCAGAGGCTTGAGGCTTTTTTCCACCGTCTCAGTTTGATGTTGGAGCAGAAAACAGAAAAGATGTCTGTGAAAACTGAAAAAGTTTAGGTTTTGTAGATTATAACCTTTATATTAATGAGATTTGATTACTATAATTTCAAATGACAGATTACAGTGTTGCATGTGGGTTCACAGGTGAGGTGCCACCACAGTGACAGCAGCTACTTTAACACGAATATTTGTAAATTTGTTGTTTTGAGCGGCTGCACGAATTTTACTTTACTTTTTCTACAAGGGAAGAAGTTTTTATATTTAGTTTATATTAGTGTTGTGTGTGTGTGTGTGTACCTCAGCCTGTGTGTGCAGCTGCAGGTGTGTGTTCAGAGTGTCTTCGGCCTCAAAGAGCTGCCGTCCCGCTTCGGAGCGGTTAGACAACACACTGCCGCCCTGTTGCACCCAGCGCCAGATCTGCAACACACACACAGTGGTGTTAGCATCACGTTCAGGGACAGCACACTAACACTAACCACTACTTGCCTAAACCTAACCTTAACCTAACCTTAAACCAAGTCTTGCATTTTGTCCCCATAAGGAAGGCGAGTCCCCGCAATGTGTAAACAGATTTATGTCCCCACAACATTAGTAACACCAGCCCACACACACACACACACACATGAAGTACCAGCTTCTGTTGTGTTTAGTAACAACAGCTGAAACAGTTAAATGAAGCTACTGCTGAAGAAGAAAAAGAAAATGTCACCTTGTCCACGAGGTGTTCACATGACGACAGCAGCTGTTGTCTCTTATTGGTCGGCAGGGCTTGGTGGGCGTGGTCTCCTCCACTTCGAGCGTCCTTACCCAGCATGCTCTCCGGCCCTGCCGCCTGCCCGCTACACCAGAGGAGAAGACAGAGTGACAGTTTTATGTGACTGAACAGTGAAATCCTTACACGTCAAACCAAATCCCGCTTCAGTTTACGTAAACTGCTGCGTAGAGAAAGGTGAGAACGTGGAGGCGGTGGTGGTGACCTACCTGGTGGTGGTGACCTACCTGGTGGTGGTGACCTACCTGGTGGTCGGTGCAGCAGCAGCTCCGTGCTGCTTGGTCTCTTCCTGTTTCCTGCTCCGTTCAGACAGACGGAGGCGTTCAGCCTGAGAAAAACACCAACACGTGAACTCACAGACAGAGCGCTGCAGGAGTTTCCGGATGTCTCAAGACCACAGACCAGGTCTGCGTTAAGTGTCCTGATCTCCTTCCTGAGGATCAACGCTGTCCTGCAGCGCCACCCTCAGGACAATTACATTAAGTCCTGGACCAGTAAAACAGGATCTGACTCAAGCCCTCAACCAGCCACTTACCTCTGATCTGGATCCTGACTGAAGGTCTCTGGTCTTCTCTGATCTGGATCCAGGCTGCGCGTCCCTGGTCTGTTCGGGTCTCGATCCAGGCTGCAGGTTTCTAGTCTCCTCTGATCTAGATCCATGCTTCAGATCTGATTCTTGCTGCACATCTGATCTGGATTCAGGCTTCAGAACTGATCTGGAATCAGACTGAGGGACTCTGGTCTTCTCTGATCTAGATCCAGGCTGCACATCTAGTGTCGATTCAAGTTGCAGCTCTTTAGTCTCTGATCTGGATCCAGAATTCAGGTTTGTACTCTCCTCTGAACTGGATCTAGGCTGTGGGTTTGTGGTCTCCTGTGATCTGGATTTAGGCCACAGGTTTCTTGTTTGCTCTAAACTAGATCCAGGTTTCAGATCTAACCTGGATCCTGGCTGCAGGTCTTTGCTCTCCACTGATGTGGATCCAGACTGCAGGTTTCTGGTCTCATCTGATCTAGATGCAGGCTTCATATCTAATCCGGGATGATGGCTGCACATCTGATCTCGATCCAGGCGTCTGGTCTAATCTGGATCCAGACTGAAGGTCTCGGGTCTCCTCTGATTTAGAATCTGACTTCAGGTCTGATCTGGATCCAGCCTTGAGGTTTAATTTGAATCCACACTGTAGGTTTCTGATCTCCTCTGGTCTAGATCCAGGCTTTAGCTCTAATCTGAATCCAGGCTGCAGATCTGACCTGGAACCAGATCGTGGGTCTGATCTAGATTCAGACTGCAGATCTCTAGTCTCTTCTGATCTGGATCCAGGCTGCAGATCTGATCTGGATCCAGGCCAGGTTTTCTAGATCCAGGCTACATCTGATCTGGATTCAGATCTGATCTGGATCCAGGCTGCAGGTCTCTGGTTTGCTCTGATCTAGATCCAGGCTTCACATCTGATCTAGATTCAGACTGCAGATCTCTAGTATCTTCTGATCTGGATCCAGGCTGCAGATCTGATCTGGATCCAGGATGCAGGTCTCTGGTTTGGTCTGATCTAGATCCAGGCTTCACATCTGATCTGGATCCAGGCTGCAGGTCTCTGGTTTCTCTTGTTCTGGAATCTGAATTCAGGTCTGGGCTCTCTGCTGATGTGGATCCAGACTGCAGGTTTTGGTCCAGGATCTTAGTGAGACTCCAGTCCTGTAGTGAAGACAGAGTTGTTGTTGAGTCTCTGATCTTCAGGTTCTGTCCCGTGAGCCCGAACCCCGCGAGTCTTCTTCGTGTGTTACTTCCTGTTAATGTTAACGATCGGCGGCTTGTTTCCTGATAACGCTCGATCGCAGAAGTGACGAGAGTTTCTACGAACGCCGTTAAGTTTCTACTCGTGTTTCCCAAAGCCGTCGTCCGTCTGTGGAGCCGAAAACACTTTAAAGTATTTAACTGTCTGTGAGCTGCCGTTTGTTAAAAACACATCAGTGTGAATGTTGTAGACTTGGAGCTGTTCGGTACGAAGCAGCAAACGGTCTACCAGCGGTGGAAGAAGAACTCGCTGTCAGTACGAGCGGTACTACAAGAACTAGACGCAGAAGTTAAAGTATAAATATACTTAAAGTACGAAAAGTAAAAGTAGTAATGATGCAGAATAATATATATTATATAACTCTTTATATTCTGCTGGTTGTGGATTTTCCCGTTTTATCGTAATTTATAATAATACATCATCATTTATTTGTTATATTTTGAATTATTAATAACTAAAGTTATCAAATAAAATGTAGCGGAGTAGAAGTCTAAAGTAGCATAAAATGGAAATACTAGTAAAGTACAAGTACTTGAGTAAATAGTTACTTTCCACCACAGCTGTCTACAGCTTTATAATTCATGTTCCTGGGTGGAAGTCAGTTTAAGAAACTCTGATTGGTTTATCTGCTGAAGGCCGACGTTACTCTGAAAGTGGTTCCTACAAGTTTCTCGAATATGCAGCTGGTCTGCGGTGATTCTGTATCAGAGCTGCTGGACAGAAACATGCAGCAACATACACACCATGAAACGAAAGAGACACCTGAACATGTATAACATTAGAAGAGACGAGGGAAAGGACGACGACACATCGGCAGATCAGTTCATGTGTGTGTTCATTCTATTTTCTCATTTAAACATTATCATTTTACATCAAATGTCACTTAACAAAGAACGTCAGTGTTCATGATAAACATACAGACTTAAAAATAAATCTTCAGGAGTCACTCGTTAGATGCTTTTGGGAGACGAGGCCCGGTTTCAGTCGGTTCGGCTGCTTGATATTATTAGTATTATTATTATTTAGTTTTTAAATACAGTCATCGGAGAGTGGAGAACGGAGCTGCGGGCAGGGCTTATATTTATATCCTGAACACAAGATGGATGCTGACAGAACAGACTGATGACTCTCACTGCTGCACGTTCATTTACTCTGCTCTCAGATCTGTAATACGCAGGACTTCAGTCAGCTGGACCGAGTCTCAGACTGACCTCCAGACTCCTGGGCCCTGCTGGTGTTCTAATGTGGCTCACCTCACTCAGGCTAACAGGCTGAAATCAAATGATTCTCATCCAGCTGATTAGATTCTTTGAACGCAGTTTGAGGATTGATTTGTAAATCCTGGAGGAAGTTATCCTGACTAACAGTGCGCTCTTATTTTGAAATAAAGGCAAAACGAGTAGACAGTTGAACCTTTGATTAGCATTCATATTAGTGGCTGAGTGCTGATCGTACATCAGAGCCTTAATCGCATCAAAAGCTGCATTTCGATCTGTAATAGTCATAAAACTGAAGAACAAAGTGAAAGAGGCAAAACGCAACATATGAAACCAACTAAGCCTTTGCTCTCCTGGTTCACTCGTCGCCCGTGTGCCTGTATAACTTGTAAAGCTGTATTTTTAATGTGTTGCTTTGTGGGTTCTTCTTCTTCTTTGGCGTGAGATTTGTTCGGGGGTCTCACAGCGAAAGCTCGAAACCCTGTTGTGGATCTCTGAAGTTAAACGTTAAATGTTTTCTTCTTTGAATCTGAACTCAGACGTTCACAAAGTCACTTCTTTCTTCTCTTTGTGGAACCTCACCGTCTTTTCTAACAAATTTCCAAACTGTTTTCCACAAGTTTGCAAAAGGCTGACATGCAACCGCGAGCTTTGAAATGATTTCATTTGACAAACGCTGAATCTTTGTGAAGGTGTTCCAAGTTAATAACTGTGTGTGCAAAATGATCGTCTTGTTTGAAATTCAAATGAAGAAGTTTAAATTAAAACAACTGAAAAGCTGACAGAAATGTTGGCCTCTGAGCTAAATGGCCTGTGCGCCGCTGCAGTCTGATGCTCAGTTAGCAGGAGCTTTAACTGTCTAACCACGTTAAATTACATCGTCACTGTCAAATCAAATTCAAATATAATAATAATGTATTTGTCTCTTACTTCAGACCCGGTCTCTCTGGACTCTTTCTTGTGGATCACGATGCCCCTCTCCGCCCGTTGGAGCTGCAGCCTGACAGCCTGATCCGCCCTCCTCCTCCGATCCTGCAGCGTCTCCACCAGCTCCTCCAGCCTTAACGCCATCCCCCTGCTGCACCGGGAACTCTGGGAACTCTGGGAACTCTGGGAACTCTGGGAAGAGGACGCAACATCAGCATCTATCCGCACATTCAACAGAGAGTAACTCAACAGCAGTGTCCTCTCTGGTTCAAAGTGCTCTGCTGCACCTGTGACCACACCCAGCAGTGATGTCACAGTGGACTGACACGCCCTGGAGTACACTTCTGCATCACTGCAGCCAGGTGAGAAGTTAAACCAGTGGAAGTCAGCGAACAGCAGTTACTGTTTAACCAACGAAGGGCCTCAGGAGGTTAAAAGCTTCTACAGGAGAGTCCTGCATCCCACAACAAGCAGCCAATACGAGTGCGTACCGACGTCTGCCATTTTGTCCGTTTCTATACGTTAACGTATTGTAGCATTTTGTACAAGAACAGGCACTGACATTGCTAACATGCTGATGTTTAGCACATATAATGTTCACCACATTCACCATCTTAGTTTAGCGTGTTAGCGTGCTAACATTAGCTAGTTAGCAGTAAACGCAGAGCGCAGCTGAGGCTGATGGGAGCGTCATCAGCTCTGCAGGTGTTTGGTCAGAAACCAAAGTGTCGGACACGTTAACATGTCGACCTGATGGTGGCGCTAGATGGAAAGTCAGAGGATCAGCAGAGTTATTACAGTTCATCCTGAGGGGAGCATGAACCATGAAGCACGTCTCATCACAGTCCAGCAGCTGCTGGTGTTTCAGTCTGGACCACAGATGTCGACCTCGTCCACGCAGCATCTCTAAAGTCCTGAACTCATAGAGGGGTTTTCAGGCTCTGTCCAAACTAAACCCAGCTGACTCTCGGGTGGAGTAGTGACTCGGGTGGAGTAGTGACTAGCTTATTGGCTACAAATTTCTGTCCATAACTTCTGTATTTGATTGACACTTCCACCGCCCTCTGTGTTGGGAAAGTTGTTAAACTGAAAGCACAGAGGATACGTTAACGTATTGTAGCATTTTGTACAAGAACAGGCACTGACATACATAAATCAAACTGTGACTTTGGACAGTAGTTGGGGGAAATAAACGTGAATCAAATAAAGCATAAATATACCTGAAAAATGTACCAGTCAGACGATTATTAATGAACGCAATATCTGATTACTGTGACGCAAAGGAACAGCGGACCGGGAGTTTTGGTTTGTGTTCATTAAACTTGAATTAGAAATTGATCATCAATGAACTGTACTCAAATAATTTTAAAAAATCTCTGCACACCTGAAAACGTGACAGGCGAGTCGCAGGAAGGCACGACTTGAATAAAAATTAAATGTGAACTCTGTCTCGCTTACTGCTGATGTATTTATTAGTTCACAACCTTAATCAGGTAAATAATACATGAAGCAAATTCAATAAAAATGACATTTTTGTAGTAAATCTGGCTCAGAGTTGTTAGATGTTGTGCAACTGAGACACTTTCACCTCCTCCTCCTCCTCCTCCTCCTCGTCCTGCAGTACTCCTCCTCTCCTCTGGAGGGCCTCGGTCCTCTGCAGCTGTCTGAGTTTCTGCATCAGAACGCTGCTGCTGGTTAAAACCTGCAGCGATTTTCCCAGAAGATCTGGAATCAAAACACAAAGACACAGCGACTGCCGCGTCGGTGATTCATAACATGTAACTCTGTCAACCACAACCCTCAGCCTACAACAAACCAGTTTATACATCATTTAACACCGTTTGAACCAGTTTTAAGGTGGATTAATCCAGTGTAGCCTAGTTTTACACCAGTTTAAAACCCTCCACCTACAACAAACCAGTTAATAGGCAGTTTATACCAGTTTATCTAAGGTTTCTGCCAGTTTATACTAGTTTAAATCTGTTTAAAATACCTGCAACCCTTTAACTATAACAAACTAGTTTGAACTAGTTTATACTCATTCAGACTGGTTAAACCACCTACAACTAAAACAAACCGGTTCAAATCAGAATCTGTGGAGTAAACTGGTTTAAAACCAGTTTATGTGCAGTTTAAACCAGTTTATTTATACCAGTTTATACTACTTTAATTCAGTTTAAAATACCTACAGCCCCCAACTATAAAAAAAACAGTTTAAAACAGTTTATCAGTTAACCAGTTGATCTTTTAAATAGTTTATACTAGTTTAAACCAGCTTAAACCATCTGCATGTCTGCAACCAAAGCAAACCAGTTTAAGCGAGAGAGAAAGGTTCAGGCCAGTCTATCTCACAAATAAAGACAGACAAACACATTCATACCTGCAGGAAATTTGAGGCAAGAAATTAAAACTAAATTAGTGATAATATATGTGCGCTGCAGCTGTGTATAATACTATAAATAATGCTACTGATACTGTGACTACTATTAACGCTAGTTACCTCTCCTCATGGAGTCATATGTGAGCTGCACTTCAGTCAGTCTGTCGTTGTCCGGTCTGATCTGTAGATCCTCAACTCTGTCGATACTGACAGCAAACTGCAGACAGAAAGACAGATGGTGGTTTTTCTCAGACGTGTTCAAAGTGGAGCGTGGAAGTAAAACTGAAGTACAGATACTGCAAACAAGAAAACAAATCAAAGGCAATCTGAGTCCTTACAACAATGTCAGGGTGACATCTCAGAGTGACAGAGTATGTACTGGTACATAAAGCAGGGTACATATGGCAATGAAAATTACTATTTTATTTGTGATTAACAAGATGTATAATTAAGAATTTTGATGGACCTAAAACTGAGCCTTGTGGCACACCACAAATAAAATTAGCAGTAAAAATAAGTAGAAAGAAGTGTCGCCTACCAGGACAGACAGTTCTATGGGCAAGGTGGGATTTTAACCACTGGAGGGCTGAATTAGAGACACCAGCCCACTTCTGAAAACAATTAGCTAAAGTGATAAGGCGCTCTGTGCCAGATGATGCTCTGACATTGGGTAATACCAGAATGAAGAAATCACCAGGATCAAACAACCAGGAGACCACTGGTGATGTTTAAGAAGGCAGTTTCAGGAAAATCCACTTGTTTTTTGTCTTACCCAGAGTCAGATAAATTTAGCCTAGCTTAGCACAAAGACTAGAAGTAGATGGAAATGGTTAGCCTAGCTTCATCAAAACAGAAACAAGACTAAGAACCTAGTAAGCAGATCACAGAGGCTGTACTAAATGCTAACATTAACATGCTAACATTCTGACAATGACAATGCTAACATGCTGATGTTTAGCACATATAATGTTCACCACATTCACCATCTTAATTTAGTGTGTTAGCGTGCTAACATTAGCTAGTTAGCAGTAAACGCAGAGCGCAGCTGAGGCTGATGGGAGCATCATCAGCTCTGCAGGTGTTTGGTCAGAAACCAAAGTGTCGGACACGTTAACATGTCGACCTGATGGTGGCGCTAGATGGAAAGTCAGAGGATCAGCAGAGTTATTACAGTTCATGCTGAGGGGAGCATGAACGATGAAGCACGTCTCATCACAGTCCAGCAGCTGCTGGTGTTTCAGTCTGGACCACAGATGTCGACCTCGTCCACGCAGCATCTCTAAAGTCCTGAACTCATAGAGGGGTTTTCAGGCTCTGTCCAAACTAAACCCAGCTGACTCTCGGGTGGAGTAGTGACTCGGGTGGAGTAGTGACTCGGGTGGAGTAGTGACTCGGGTGGAGTAGTGACTAGCTTATTGGCTACAAATTTCTGTCCATAACTTCTGTATTTGATTGACACTTCCACCGCCCTCTGTGTTGGGAAAGTTGTTAAACTGAAAGCACAGAGGATTAAAATAGGATCAAAAAGCTCATTGTTGGAATGTTTTAGATGACTGTGGTCAGGCAGCAGGTGTTGCTAGTAAAATGGCAGCCAGCCAATGAGCACGGCTCGACGCGGCATGTCAGGGATCCAGCAAATACACAGCACCGCCTGAGGACTGTGAGACTCAAAGCTGAAACAAATGTCCTTCATGGAGACACGAGACGGGGATAAATCACATCCAGCCTGACGATAGATGGACCCAATATTCCTGTGAGAGTCAGATTACACTGAGCTGTAGCTAGAATATCAACATGGAGTCTCCATTCAGCTTTCATACAGCTCAGGGCAGTAAATACACCATTTCATATTAAAACGTTAACAAGCTGTACATCTGGAAAACAAAAGCGCAGCAGAGGATTTCACATATAGTAGTCCCTGAGACTAAACTTAAATCAGGAACTAAAACAGTGTTTTTGCTTGTGACCCCTGAATATGAACCAGTGTCTCCCTGCGAGCCCTCGTCACAGGGTGCAGTGACTTTCCTGATCAGACTCTTTCATGCCTGAAGAGGTGAAACTGCAGTATTTCACAAGAAAAAGTAAAAGAAAATGGTCTGCAAAACAAGGATAGTTTTGTGCAGCAGAACTGTATCTTACACCCTAACCAGGAAATCATCTTGAGACCGCCTCAGTTTATTTTGTGAACCCTTGTAGGGCCCCGAGCCCCAGGTTGGGAAGCAGTGAACTGAAAGACCTGTTTGTGCATTCTTGTTTGTATTTTCTTTGCATCTGAAGAACTGGTGAGATAATGCAAATAAAAATGTTTGATGCACAATTTCGCACACAACAAGACAACAACGCAGTTAACGTGTTTGTTGTAATTCAGCGTTGAAGCAGGGACTTTTTTGGCTCCACTAATAGCAAAAATTATGGTACTGATTAAATTACTCACAATTATCAGATAAATGTTTGATATTTCAGTAAAATTGCGTATGAAGTTTTTAAAAAAACATAAAAACCTCGTTAGCAACAACGGCCGCTGTCGGCTCGGCTCTTGGGAATTTGAGACATTTAAAAGTTCAGTCTAAACTGTTAATAAAGTTGTTTTCTAAAATTGCCAGCTTTCCATATTTCTTCATAAGCCTTCTACCTCCAGTGCTCGGCGGTAAAAGTCTGCAGCCAGCGTCAGGACTTCCTGCCGTCTCTCGAGCAGACGGAGGAGCAACCACCATCCCTCCTTTAGAGACGCCACCATGGCCTTGTACACTTCCTCCTCTTCCTCCTGTTTGTTGTTCCTCTTCTGCTCCATCATCCCTTCATCCCTCCTCCGTCGGCGCTTGTCCACCACAGACAGAACTTCACTCTCGTGTTTCTGGAATAAAACAAAGAAAAACAACAGATTGTAAGAAGGAAGGTTGGAGCACAAATGACCCCACAATCCTGAACCAAATCAAATGAAAAGCGACACACAAACGAATGAACGAACGTGAACAGTTAAATTCGTTTTTTTAAATCAGCCACTTGTAGCTCCTCCAGTGACCCTGTTACGCTAGCAAGAATCAATGCTAGCCTCGAGCTTCCCAGTGTGTTTTGAAGCTAACAGAAATAGTTCGGTGGCTATCAAGCAGCAATAGGGACAACTTAAGCTAACATTAGCTATCTAACTTTGCTCAGTCACTCTGTACAGATACTATGGTGGTTTAAAGATGTATTCAATCATTTCCCACAGTCCAAAACTCTCCTAATTTTAAGCTAGTGTTAAGTTATTATTATCTGGTTGGCATCTAGCTATAGCAGTTAGCTCACTAGCTAGATACAACTGAGATTCGTAGATATTAACCGGAGAATTCTTAGCACTAGTATACGGAGCCTGTAGCGTAAAAACAACGTTGTTTTTTTGTGTTCCTATTACACTTCCACTCCTAACACTTTCCTTTTACCCAGTGTTGATGCACAGAAGTAAGAAAACAAACTTCATTCAAAATCCCATTCAATTCAGTTTTATTTACAGTATATAGCACCTATTCATAACAGAAGTTATCTCATTGCACTACAGAGCAGGTCGAGACCGAACTCTTTATAATATTATTCACAGAGACCCAACAGATCCCACCATGAGCGAGCACTTGGCCACAGCGGCAAGGAAAAACTTCCTTTGCGCGTTGACATTTGTAAGAACTTACTCAACAGTGTGTTGTCTGGTTCACGCCGTATGTCTAGATAAATATGGTAATTAAAATATATTTATGTTTTTAGCTGCCCTTAAAACGCCCAACGCCCGCAGACCACCGCGGTTAAACGCCACAGCTCGACAAAAGAGGCGAGATGCCGCGGCCAGTTCAGACGTGTCATAACAGCAGGACAGCGGTGCAGGTTTTTAGACATTAGAAGAGAGTCTTGGTGGATATTATGGATGCAGATAAAGCCAAGTTATGATGAAGTACATTTTCATGGGAGCTGTAGCTTTTAACAAAGTTAGAAAATTACTTTGTGCGCATCAAAGTGAGAATTTTTAAACTTTGTTCAATCATGAAGGTTTTAATTTCCAATATGAAGTCTGAGAATATGGAAAGTAAACTGCAGGAACACGCTTCACGTTGTCAGACCGATGAAAGAAAAGCTGAATGATGGATGCTGGACAGGAAGTGACGTCATGACGTGACGTGTGTGTGTTTGTGTTTCTGTCAGTTTGTACCTTGAGTTTCTCCATCAGCTGCTGCTGGTCCTGAATCAGTGTCTGGTTTTCTTCCTGGTTCGATCCAATCTCACAGAGGCCTGGATGGACCTGGACCAGCTGGAGGTGGACCAGAGACCCACTCTGCACACACACACACACACACACACACACACACACATGTGAGGTCTGTTCTGTTCTGCACTCGTCCCTTACTTTTAACTGTTGAGGCTCCTTTAGTGACTTTTTTAGTTTTCCAGAGGCCGGGTGGAGAAAACACCACCTTCATGCCGTCAGTCTGGTCTCGCGTAGTCGCACTTCCTTTTGATCTTGGACTGAGATTAGTGGATATACTTCAGGTTTTGGCTGTTAAAACAAAACGTTGTGTTTATCTTTGAGATTAGACAGTTTTCATAAATGTCTTCTTCTTCATCATCTTCTTCAAACTTCCAGCCGAGTGACAGAGGAGTTCGCTGCCCTCTACGAGAGGGAAGGAGGCTAAATACGTAATACGACGTTCATTAGGGCGCACACATTATTACATCGTGTGCACTCACACTTACTTCCTTGCACTACATGAGCTCTCACATACACCTTTCACACTGTATATATCTCACCTGTAGTGTTTTCATGTTAATACCACTGTACTGTATCTTATACATAATGTACGCAGGCAGCGTATTCATATCATCCAGCTGTTTAATCTGTATATGTCTCACTGTTAGCATTACTTCTACTATATATTTTATACTTACTACTGCTGCACATCTTAATGCTGTTCATACTGTTTACATGTCTAAGCGTATTCATATCAACCCCGCACTGTTTATTTACACATATGTTCATTACTCTGCACTTGATGCTTTTTGCACCTCTGGTTAAAAAACTTAACTATTGAACTCGTGTTAAATAAGATAAATAAGAGTTAAAAAGACAAAGATTTAGACGCACATTGATGAGGTGACAGCAGCTAATAATAAGTTACTGAAAGATGACGAAGCTGCTTAGAGTCAGTTTGACTTTTAGTGAAAATGTCACTTTCGACTGTTTTACTTTGTTTTTGTTCTCAGAGCGACCTGCTGACTGCTCTGTGTGTGTGTGTGTGTGTGTGTGTGTGTGTGTGTGTGTGTGTGTGTGTGTGTGTGTGTGTGTGTGTGTGTGTGTGTGTGCGCACGTGTGTATGTGTGTGTGTCTGTGTTTGTGTTGCAGCATTCCTCAGGATGATACAGTATCTCTGGCATGTCGACCGAAAAAGACACAACATGATGCAGGACCAAATGCACGCACACACACACGCACTCACATACACGCACACACACACACACACACACACACACACACACACACACACACACATTCACTTTAAAAATAATGACATTAATTCCCACTGTGAACACTTTTTAAATACACACACACCTTCAAAGCACTGAGAGGCATCAGCTGTTAGACACACACACACACACACACACACACAAGGTAAATAGTTCGTGCTATAACAGGAACACATGGACAGAATAGCGACTGACTGAACTGAAAAGCTCGTATGTCCCGACAGCCTCCAAAGCAAGAAGTCAAAGCTAACGGTCTGTAAGCGAACTAAACTTAAGTCAGATACTCTAATATCCAACTAAACTCAAAGCTTTAGTTTGACACTGAAACTGAAGCTGACAAAATAATACCAAACTAAATTCAAAACTAATATGTCGATATATCTATACAGCTACTTAAAGCTCACAGAAGTTAACAGTCTGAAAATCAGGGTTAGGGTTAGCAGATCATTTACAGTCTAACTGCCAATTAAATTGAAGCTAATAGCTCACGTAAGTCAAGGCTAACTGTCTATATCAAGCTAATAGGATGCTAACCATTTAATACCGACTTAAAGTCACAGATAGTTGATAGTAACTATTATTCCAACTCGCACACATTATTGGTTCCTCCTATATTAGCTTTGCAGAAACAACAGATATATGAAATTTAAGTCTAATTTAGTCATTTGTATCATGTTACTTGAAGCTAATTGCTAATAAGTGAAACCAGATGGACTAATTTGATTGTATGAGTGATTGTACTGGTGTTAGGATTTCATTTAGATGTAACTGCCAGTGGTGGTGGATTTGCAGACTGGTATTTGGACACTTTTATAGGTCTTTTTACCAAGTGGGAAATCGTAGCTGTCAGAAATTCCTGATATATCAGACTTGGAATTATAACTGGGAGGCTGTTTTCCCAAATGGCTGCATGTAATAACGGTCTGTGCAATACAATGTCAACGCCGCATAATACCTGCCAATGCTAGTTTGCAAGAGTTTGTACATCTGCATTGATCATGTGACCCTTTTCACCCACGTCATATCTTTTTCAGAGCTTCTTCCAAGTTAATCTGGAAACTTCTTCCCTCCGATCTGGATCCTCTGGGTTTTAGCAGCAGTGAGCTAACAGTGTCAGTTAAAGGTTGGGTACGCGATTCTGGAGAAATCCAACACCACGACAAATACCATGATACAGAGCGAACAACCACGCAGCAAGTAATATAACTAGCTTTAGTTAGGTTGTGGGTTAGCGTAGCTCGGTTGTGGGTTAGCAAACTGTCGCTGCAGCTGCTGCTGCTAAGCTAACAGCCAGAGAGGACGAGACGGTTTCCCAGAGGCAGCACAGCAGCTCCAGACAGCGACGCTCACAACTCTCCTGCTGCTACAGCTAACATCACAACAACAGCAGATCTTAGCTAACTAGAGAGTCAGCTGAGTGTCCGCGGGTCGTTTAACGTCACCTGACACACAAATCATGGCTGGAACAGTGTTGTGTGGCTCGGTCTGAGTCTCTTTGTGTTTCCTGTTTACAGAGCCGGGACTGAGTTCAAACACCGGAGGGTTTTTCAGCGCTCACACTGAACACACAGCTAGCGGACCGCGAGGAGATGTTCACTGAATCTGACAAAAAAACGTGTGTTGGATTAGAATCGCTGAGCCCGCCTTTAAGGTGGAGGCCTTGATATTACGGTAACCTACAATTTACATACCTTGAGGACAGAGACGACGATCAGTGATTGGCCGGCCTGGATGGCGATGGTGCTAAGAGTGGTGAAAGACAGAGAGGGCGTCATGTTCCCTTCTCCTCCTCCAACTCTCCTTCCTGCCTTCTTTTGTCCTCCACAGGTCTCTTCAGTCTCTCCGGTCATCATGAAGAAAAGTCTGAATCCAGGATCCCGTTACAAGTTGAGGAATTTCCTTTCCTTCCTTCCGTCCTACTCTCTTCTTGCGGGATCACTTAAAGCTCGTCCCTTACTTTTAATTTTTAAAGTGATCTTCTCTGGGTAGACATGAACACATTTTCTCATAGTTCCAACAGTATTTTCCTCATCAAACCACTCTTCCTCCAGTTTTCCCAGCTTATTCTTGTTCTCTTATTTCCTTTGTTCTCATTGTATTATTCTCTCACTTCTCATTGGCTTCACAGCGAACATGCAAAGTTCTCCCAAACAGTTCCTGAACTAAAGCTGAACCAGTTTGTGTTGGGAAGTGCCTGGTTCCCACTGTGAACCCCTCCAGCCAGATTTACTCCGGACCAACAGCTGTAGTTCAGTTGCTGGTTGTTGGGAGTTTCCTGTTCTTTAAAAGTTGACAGTCGAATCTCCTACAGGACATAGAGAAGATGAATTGAAGAAAAAACGTTCGTTATTTTGCTCCAGAGGAACTTTTAGAGAAACAGTTGCACACTGGGAACCAACCACAAGTCCAATGCGAAACATTCGTGTGCATAAAGGTCACACAGCAACAAGGCAAATTCGAATCAACATTGTACCACTTGAGGGTTTGAGCCAGAGCGCACCGTTGTGACAATGACCCCTTCAAAACATAAAATGTCCCATCACTACAACCACCCATCAGCCAACCGGGTGAGAGCTACGTCAGCCAACCGGGTGAGAGATACATCAGCCAACTGTTCAGACGGGTGAGAGCTACGTCAGCCAACCGGGTGAGAGCTACATCAGCCAACCGTTCAGACGGGTGAGAGCTACGTCAGCCAACCGTTCAGACGGGTGAGAGCTTCCAAAAGCTAACCGTGTTTTCCACTCTGCTTGTTCTGTCAGTGAAATGACAACATTAGCTAACATTAGCTCAACAGCTAAAGTGCAGACTGAGAGATTCAACCAGATTTAGATGATATCTGATAGCTTTAACTGTCAGATGTGACTTACCAGCAGTTTGTCATTACTACCACACTATTAATAATTATAAGTAAACATAATTACCACACATGGAAAACTACATAGCAGTCTTCACTAAATATAATGCCACTTTTGAATGTAATGATTGGAATAATGAAAAAGTAATTTTAGATGATGTAGTTATCACTTCATGTGAACTACAGTCAATTTGTCTGGTTTTCTAGATGCAGGTGAACTTTAAAGTTAACCTCCAGTAAAATACTTTACTAGTTTAATAGTTTCAGAGTTTCCCAGTATGCCTAAAATCAATTCTTGTATTATTTTAATACTATTTCGTGGCACTCACCGGGTCAGACGATCCTGACTCAAACACCACCTGTTCGTCTTCCATTTTGTTTTCTGTTTGCACATCTGGTCCAGCAGTGATGATGAAATTTTAATTCCTTTGCATGTTTTGGGTTCACCCAGTCATGGAGAGACGACATGAGGACGGTACGTTTGAGCGCCTGGCAGTGTGTTTGAGGTCACATCATAATGTTTTTAAATCTTTGTTGTATGCGAGTGAAAAGAAGACTCTTCCCTGTTCAAGGCGTTCACCTCTATCTGAAGGTTTGTGTTGTTGCGGTGACCTCAGCCTGTGATGAAAACTCAAATCATTCAGTAAGTAAGATGTGGACGAGTTCGGTTGAGAAATGATGACAAACTAATTTTATTGCCTCACCATCAATATGGTAACTATGGTAACCTATTTACTCGCATGAAGTTGTCTTTGGTTTTCGAGAAGCAGCAGAAACACCTGCTTGGTCTCCTGCTAACTGTGGAAATACCTTCATTCAGTCAACAAACATAAAAACAAACAGTTGCTCAAAGAACTACTTTTAAATTTGATAGTCAGATTTTATTGCCAAACAACAGCAGGATTTTAATTAATCAGATTTAATGTATAAAGATTTGGTACTGGGTTCATTTTAAAAGATGAACCAGAGCTTCTTGTTTCACTGATTAAAACTGAGTAACAAACAGCGATGATGGTGTTTTTGTCAAATCATATCACACAATTGTTTTTACCTCACGTGTGTTTTCACCAAATCCCTTAAAGGATTTATCGCTGACTTTTTCCATTTTCTCAGCCCTTAACACATTTACATTTATCCCTTATTAAAGTTTGACATAAAATAGCAAAGTAAGTTTCTAGAGAAAGAGGAGAAAAGATTAGAAACTGTTTGACACAGTACCTGAGACACGTTTATGGGGATCAGGACGTTTCCCTGCTGCGACTGCGGAGCCACAAAAACACTGTGAGAGGAAACGCAGCTGAGCGAAGGAGAGGAGGTAAAAATAGATGTGGTTTCCAGTCGGATTATCGCACCACTGAATGACAGAGAGACATCTGCCTTCCATAAACAAACACTCCTCTCTCTCTCTATTTCAGTGACACGGTGTGTAAATATATCTGCACATGAAGGCATCAAATCAAAAGACCTCGTCATTGGTTAACTATCAAAACCATCAATTATGATAATAAGTAATCAGTGGTGGAAAGTAACTAAGAACATTTACTCAAGCACTGTACCTAAGTATAATTTTGAGGTACTTTACATTTCATGCTACTTTCTACTTCTGCTCCTCTACGTTTCAGAGGCAAGTATTGAACTTTTTACTCGACTACATTTATCTGACAGCTTTAGTTACTTTGCAGATTCTGATTAATAATACAATATATATTCGACAAATAAATGATTATGTATTATTATAAATTCAAACAAACATAGGACTTTCACTCAGGAGAGCGGGGTTCATGTTTATTATTCTGAAACTCTAACCGGACGTGAGTTCAGACATGACACCAGAGCGTCACATTTTGAAGCAGAGGGCCGCTGACGGAGCGGCAGTATTCGACGAGCTGTGAGTGAGAACGTGCTGAAGATGCTCACAATAACAACGCAAACGTGCCGATGCTAAGCAGGTGGGATGTTTAACATGCTCGCCATCTCGGGTTGTGCTAGAAAACAAGTGTTTTGGTCGACTTGTCGTCTGATCAGATCGAGTGCTGATAGTCGATCTGAACGTCCGCGCTGGAAGGTGGAGTGGAAGAAGACGAAGAAGACGTGAAAAGTGACAGAAATTGTGTAAAGAATGAAAAAGAGAGCTAGAGAAAGAAGTTTAAACCCCGTCTACTTTCTCACCTCCACTCAGCTGACCAATCACAGTGTGAAGTGGGCGTGATGTCACATTGTCAGTTTCAGAAAGTTACAGATATTGTGGGCACAGCCCCCCCAATCCGACGTCAGAAAGGTGTGTAGGGGGTTAGCATGCTAACATTTGCTAGTTAGCACTAAACACAAAGTACAGCTGATGCAATTGGACTCCAAGCTAATGAGCTTGCTAATGGTCAGTTAGCAAACTCGTTCACTTGTTAGCTCAGCTCGGTCGTTAACGGGACAATAACTTAATATAGTTTATTCAAGACATATTTGTACCATCGACTCCTGTCTCCTAACTGGGTGTAAACCAAGTCTCTGTTGTGGAGCAGTTTAACAGAGCAGCGTCAATAAAACTCCCCACCCACCAACCTGCCCGACATCCTCTTGTGGTTACAAAAAAAGTGAAAGAAGTTAATTAAACAAATAGACAAACGTTATACAGTAAACCTTATTCAAGGAGAGCTACACCTACGGTAATAATCCTATTACAGACAAAGAAGACTATACTAATCCGGAGCTGTAACCCATTTTCTAGGATTGGTCATCCCAGTCCTACATATTTCAAGTTATCAAAATAATTTTTAAAAAAAAAGGTCTCCATACCTCGTAGAATTTGAACTTTCTCCCCTGCAGGGTGTATTTTATTTTAACGACTTTAAGTGAAACAGTACGTCTTTCAGCCATCTGGCACGGCAAGGAGGTCTAGATTTGCCAGAGTTTGCTAAACATCACGCTGCTCCGTGGTGGCAAACCTCTTATTGCAGAATCCCTGAGCTGCCTGGCGAGTGTCGAAAGAGTTCCCGACTCCGTTTACAGGCTGTAGTCTGTCTTGGCATCAGGAGCTTTGCTTTCACTGGGTTGAATGCGGCCCGTAGTTTGCTGACCTCTGGGCTCATGTCTGGGAAGATGTGCACCTTTGCTTTGTTTTGTCTCCGGCTCCGGTTCTCAAGGTTCATGCATTTGTCTTGTATTTTTTTTGTACTCCTTTGCCATCAAGTTCTGTGTTTGTTCTAGTCCGACAACTTGATCCACGGTGTCACTCAGAGATTTGCTCATTTCCAACTATTCTTTGGAAAACTCGGCGTGTACGGCATGGAGTGAGGGCAGCTCGTTTGCTAGCTCAGAGCAAATGGAGCATATGTCTTCTTTGGTTTCTTCATGAAGAGATGAGATATCTTTTTAAATTTCTTGCCACAGGCTGGCTATTTCAGATTTGATGTCACTAAGCACCGCCTCCCGCGATGATTGCAGCTCGGTTCTCAGTACTTTAAGGGAGATAGCTGGCCCTGTTTCGTCCACCATTTTGAGACACCCAGACGAAAACGGTGTTTTAGTCTGCTTTCCCTTGCGTGTAACTTGTTTCTCGCCAAGTATGCGTTTAGTATGGCCACAGTCAAAGTTGCTTCTTACAATAAATGGTTTGGTCAAGTCAGATGTAGATAACTGACAAAGTTAAGACGGAGCTTTTTATGGTCACGTCTACTCCATTGTAGCGCAACCGGATTTTGGGCTGAGAAGCTTCTTAACTTCCTCAGAGACCTCTGCCGGGGAAATGGGTAAGGGTTCCCAACGCTGCCTCCTCCACAGAGGACGTGTTGGTCGAGTTGGTCAAACTAGTGCGCATGCTGCCTGTTGCCGTTGCTCCGTCTCATCGTCTTACTTTTTCCAACCAAAGAGTTTCCCCTCAGGGATCAATAGGGTATTTCTGATTCTGAGTTCGTCAACTGCACTTTCCATCGCTCGACAATATCCCCTGTCAGTGTCAGCAATTCCCCTCACCTGCTGAGCACAGCCGAGGCATAACCCTGCTTCCCTTCCTGAGTCATCAGACGGTTTCCCAGAACTTCTTTAAGGCCAACCGAAAGTCCTTCTCCATGGCCGACCCAAACTCCTCTACATTGTGTGTTTGAATTTTACAAACATGAAACATCTTGCCGTAAATAAATCAGCAGCTGGCAGCAATCACACACATTTTCTCCTGAAAATACAAAAGATACAAAAAAGATTGTCTAGTAACATTTAATTGTCAAAGAGAAAAAAGGTCTCATTTTAACCCCAGCACAGCGTCTCTCTCTACAGCATGTTTGTCTCACAGGAGTCAGGCTGCAGTATCTGAAGAGTGACAATGAGTCTAATAGCTTTTCTAAACCAGGGATAGAACAAGGCATAGATCACAGGGTTCAGACAGGAGTTAAAATACATCAGAAAGCTCATAAAGGCCTCAGTCGAAGAACCGATCAAAATGTTGCGGCCTGTGAGAGAGAGACAGTAGTATGGAGAATAGCAAATCAGAAACACAGCTACAACAACACCGAGAGTCCTGGCTGCTTTCAGCTCAGATTTATTCGTCGTTAGAGTCCCTAAAAGCTGGAGTTTGACGGCTGCAATGTGAGAGCGCATGGCACGAGCCTGAGATACCGCCACCATAAACACTCTCATATACAGAATTACGATGACAGCAATAGGAATTATAAAGGTCACAACAAGGTCCACATCTCCTGCAATGTTAACCATACACTCTCCATAACAGGAATTATATCTGCCTGGTTCTTTAAGGTGATCATATAAAAGAAAAATGCTGTAGAAAACAGAACAGATCCAACACCCACAAACACTGACCGTAACTACTTTTTCAGTGATTCTGGCGGCGTAATGCAGAGGGTCACAAATCGCCACATAGCGGTCGACTGATATGAGCACCATATTTCCTACAGAGGCAGAGATAAGGATGACAGGTAGGAAAAAATACAGAGCACACATGAGGTCACCCAGGATCCAGCAGGTCCCTGTCATGAGGATTTCAACCGGGATCACCAAGAGGCCCACGAGGAAGTCTGAGACAGCCAGAGAGAGGAGGAGGAGGTTGGTGGGGGAGTGGAGCTGCCTGCAGGGAGAGGTTGTCATCACTGCGTATCATCACCAATATTATTACACTGTTCAATAAAAGCAGTAAGAATAGTTTACAACCAAAGTATATCAAATAAAAGGCAGGCTGAAGCCACTGATATGCGCTCAAATAAGGTTTAGTGAAATTGTAAGTTTGTGAAACGATGTCCACAAATAATTTCAAAGCCTGTGGTTGTATATCTGTAAACCTGTGGAAAAACTCTGCAGGAGAAGCTGAAGTTTGTCGATGTGCAGAAGTTATTCGACGATGAGGTTACACAACAACAACTGTGAACATCCGAGCACAGATTCAATGCAGAAAACTGTGAGACTGAAGTTACATATGCTCACATCTGGAAGTAACAACTAAAAAATGCTGGCCCTGATTTCAGCTGTAAAAACTGGGACAAAATTATTATTTGAAACAAAAGCACTTCTTTTTTTCCTCACAGTCTTTAAATAACCTCATTGTTGACATAATTTGTGCACAACACAAATCTTTTCTACGCGTCCAAAACCTTCAATTTCACAAACACATCACTGTGTATCATCACCAGTGTTATCAAAAAGAGCAGCTGTAAGAATAGTTTAAAACCAAAGTATGTCAAAATAAAGGGAGGCTGCTATGAGCTCAAATAAAGGGATTGTGAGTTTGTGAAATGATATGCAGAAGTAATTTCAAAGCCTGTGAACAAACTGAAATTAATTCTTAATAAAATCTTATTGAAGCTTATTTGAGCTCATCTTCCAGTAACTCTAACAACAGTATAACAGTAAATTCGGTGAAGCGGAGAGGTCTAACTCTTTAACTCTACCTGAAGTGGGAGATGGAGATGATGACCAGCAGGTTGAGAGCGGCAGTGAGCAGAGAGATGAAGAACAGCAGGATGTAAAGGAGCGCAGCCTCAGAGCGAGGAGGCTTCGGCTTCCTGCAGGAGGTGTTGAGGAGTAGCGGAAAGCAGAGTTCTGCTTCTTCCATCTTTACAGAGAAGCTGCTGAGCTCTGAAAGCTTCCTGACCAAAGCTGTCTGTCTGTCACACAGCTCATTTATCTCTCTTCTCACGCCCCTCCCAAACCCAAAGGGAGCGTGCATCTTACCAACAGGCGAGAGCTGGTAATGACAGGCCCCAGGTTTTTATGGCCACTACTCACCATGAGATGATCTTGGATTTAATACATAATTTCTTGTACACAAGGACATAAAACTTAATTAGATAAACAATAAAAAAACAAGCCTACTAAGCTTCTCTAAGTCCACAAAACACATATAGACTGGATGGGCAAACTGGCATGACCCTTCTGGTATCTGAGGTTTGAAAATCGGTTGCAAACTCCTTTCCAGCACCCCGGCGTAAGCTTTACCAGCGAGGCTGATCAGTGAGTATTTGACAGCTCTGCTCCTCTCTTCACCCAAGTGTCCTAGACTTACGGCCGCTAATCTCTATAACAGATACCTGCATATGAATGCAGAATCTGTAGGAAAGGGACAAGATTTTGGTATTAGAAGCGTTCTGGTTTACGTTTGTAGTCCGTTAGTTGCATGCAGGTACATGTGGAGAGCAAAAGAGGCAGAACGCATTGGCCGAAATGCAACCTTGGAACCCATCGGCTATCGACTGACGATGATTTATCTTTTTATCATTCTCAGAATCCTAGAGATTAGCTTTTTATTAGCTTTTTTTTTAAAATGTATCTGCATTCAAATTGTTGTGAGACGATAGCTGATGGGTTCCACGATTGCTAATCGGACTGTAAACGATGACTGGTGCACAGAAGAGGAAGTCTTGGCCCGGATAGCCGTTATCTGGATATCCGCTGGCTACACCGAAAGCCCCGAAATATTGGCCGAGGCCCCCAGAGGCTAAAACGTTGTCAGACGATAGCTGATGGGTTCTGAGATCGTACGGCCGCAGATCTGATGATTTGACCACAAAGTCAATCATCGATCTTTGACCCAGGGTGTTCTGGTACCAAGTACACTTCAGAATCACATTACGTTCGAACACGGTGTTTGTTATGGCCAATCCATGACTAACAATAACAAGGCAACTCTTGGGTTCAGATTGGGCAGGCATTCTTCCCAGTCACCCCTCTCCGGGTTTCTCCTTGGTTCCCCCATGTGAGCGTTGAAGCCCGCCAGCAGAACTATGGAGTCCCTAGGTGGTACCAGGACCCCGCCCAGAACTGCTGTTCGGTGCATAGGCACATGTAGCAGTCAGAGCCTTCCTCTCAGTGACATGTAGTTGCATACTCCAGCACAGCAGCGCTCAGTCAGGGGCTCCTGGGTATCTCCCCGCTCACCCAGCACCTCTCACCCTGGGAAACTCCAGAAAAGGAGAGTCCAGCCCCCCTTGGTTCCACACCTGGTGCTGTGTATAGAGGTAAGCCCAACTAAATCTTGTTGGTACCGCTCCATCTGCCACACTAGCTCCGGTTTAAGGTTCCAGGGGTCAGCACACTTAGGTCCCTGCCTGCCACTGACTGACATCACACAGGACCCCAATGCCTATCCCTGCGGGTGGTGTGCCCACAGGGCGGAGGCTCCTTGTAACTTTTGGGCCATGCCTGACCGGGGCCCAGCCACCAGATGCTTGCTGGTGAGATCACCTCTCTGTTCTGGCTCCAGGTAGGGGCCCTGGTCTCCCTGTTCTCAGCGAGGTAGCGCAGCTCCGATGTTGCCGTTCTATTTGGTGTCTGTGAATTACTCCTAGTCTGGCCCCTCACCTGAGACCAAATTGCCTTGGGAGAACCAACCAGGAGCTATTGCCCCCAACAACACAGCTCCCAGGGTCACAGGGCACAAACCCTTCAACCCCGATAAGGTGATGATTCTTGGAGGGGAACTATTTATCACTGACTTTTAACTATTTCAAACATTTATTCATCACTTTTAGCTATTTCAGCTTTTATCCATTAGCCTCCTTTCCCTGGCTCCCAGTATGTTTTAGAATTGATTTTAAGATCTTATTGATTACTTTTAAGGCTCTTGGTGGCCTGTCCCTGCTACATTTCTGACCTCTTAGTACCATACATGGGTGTGCACAGTTTGAGATCCTCGGGCAGAGTCTTTTATCTTTAGAGGGAACAGAGGTTCTTCGAGGCTCTGAACAAGACTCCCGGGCTACCATGCAGCCATCCATGTTCTCAAACAGCTCATCATGGCTTTTTCGTGTGATTTTTGTTCTTACTCTGCAGCTGATGCAACTTAAAATACAGCAAAGTACAATACTTGAAAAATAAGTACACAAAAAATCTTTGTTACAATAAATAGAGTAAAGACATACAGTAGTAGACATCCACCAGTTTATCTGCACACCAGAGTTCGGCCAGGGATGCCATCAGGTTCAGGTTCCTTGTGTGGATTAATCCTTTTGAAGGATCTGCACACATTTGCCTTGGATATTATTAGTGGGCAGGGGTCCTGGGCCTTTTGTACCTCCTCAGCTGGGAACTAGCACAGTCCTGTGCTTAGCCATGTACTCTGCTATGCTATGTTATGCCCAGTTATATGCTCAGTGGTTACGTTACCAGTCCTAAAAGGAAGAAGTTGCTTTCCCTACTACTACTTTCTACTCCTTGTTAGATTGAGCAGATCGGAGGAAGCCGGTTCTCCTTACAGTTAGCTCAGCACTAACCATCTTAATTTCTTCTTAAAGTTAGCTGGCAGACTTTGAGTAGTAACTGTTGGCGCTAAGCTTTGTTGCAGAAATCTTACGCAGGCACTCACGGCCCTTACGCTAGCTAGCTGGTTTGATGAGCTCAACCTGTTTTTCAACAGACTACACTCAGGAAGGCTACAGGCCCTGACGAAACAAGCTCAGGGCCATGCAGGTGAACACTCCACTTGTGTCGAGGTGGTTCACTCCTATAAATACCTCGGACTGTACCTGGATGAAAGGCTAGAGTGGGCTGGGAACACAGGGGCCCTCTACAAGAAGGGCCAGAGCCAGCTGTACTTCCTGCAGAGACTCTGATTCTTCAACATCTGCAACAAGGTGCTGCAGATGTTCTACCAGTATGTGGTGGCCAGCACCATCTTTTATGCTGCCGTGTGCTGGGTACGGACTCGGAGCGTGAGGGCGAGAGATGCTAACAAGCTCAACAAGCTAGTTAGAAAACCCGGCTCAGTGATTGGAGGAGGACTTGAGCTGGACTCTCTAGAGGCGGTGAAATGAAGACTTTGGAGCGGCCTAGTCAAAGTCCTGACCTGAATCCTATTGAGATGCTGTGGCGTGACCTTAAAAAGGCAGTTCATGCTCGAAAACCCTCCAATGTGGCTGAATTACAACAATTCTGCAAAGATGAGTGGGCCAAACTTCCTCCACAGCGCTGTAAAAGACTCACTGCAAGTTATCGCAAATGCTTGATTGCAGTTGTTGCTGCTAAGGGTGGAGCAACCAGTTATTAGGTTTAGGGGGCGATCACTTTTTCACGCAGGGCCATGTAGGTTTGGATTTTGTTTTCCCTTAATAATAACAACCTTCATTTAAAAACTGCATTTTGTGTTTACTTGTGTTGTCTTTGACTAATATTTAAATTTGTTTGATGAGCTGAAACATTTATGTGTGACAAACATGCAAAAAAATAATTATATTTGGTCTCAAAAAACAGATTTATTTTTTGGGAGAACAACTGAGAACTTAGTTAATGGATGGTTTTGTTAAGTTCAAACATACACTAGTTCGGGACGAGTAGCAGGATTTTGCGACAGAGCAGTGTGACGACACATCAAGACAAAACTATCTCAACTCAACTTTGTTTAAATAGCACTTTACAAACAAAACAGCTGAGTGATTTACAGCAAACAGAGGAAAAGAAACCAAAAGACGGAAGCAAAAAAATCAGTGATGATAGTAATAATAATAATAATGATAGTTATCTGAATGGTTTAATACCACTAATGCTAAGTGATAAATATGCTTTGTGTGTGTGTGTTTCATTTATTGAGGTAATAATCTCTACAAAAAACAAACTGATGAATCATTCGTCTCTAACGCAACGATTGCATCATGTGTTTGCAGCTCGTTACCTGTTCACACCTCTGATTACCATCACGTCTCCATGTGACACTAATGGAAGCAGGTGTGAAAGGTTTCAGTCATCGGGAGCTGCTGATGGGCTGTTTACATGCGAGTGTGTGTGAGTGTGTGTGTATTGTGTAATGTTTGTTGTGGAACTGCAACACTCTGAGGTAATGAACAGTGGAAAACAGAGGTGGAAGGTAATTATTAATAATAATAATAATAATATTAATAACTTTGTTTATATTAACACTTTTCAAAAACAAGTTACAAAGTGTTTACAAAGACATAAAACCAAGAAATACCAGATCAAAGTGGAATTTAAATAATTATAAGATTAAAACCAATACAGTAACAAATGAGGTTAAACAGTGTTCAGAGTTTGGACCACAAACACACTGAACGACTGACCTGAAGAACCAGAACCAGAACCAGAACCAGAACCCGTCACTTACTGCTGTTCGTACTGAAGTGCATTTGTACATGTTACGCTCCTTTCTACCTTTCAGAGGGAAATATTGTACTTTTTACTTCACGACATGTTTCTGACAGCTGTAGTTACGATGACATGATGCAGTAGTGAACTGCTGATGTGCCCAGCAGTTCACAAAGTGTCTAAAGAGACAAAGTTTTACAACACAGAGCCCAAGAAGTGCCCACCGGCTCAGAGGGTAAGAAGAAAGAGGAAAGGCATGTCCAGAATGCTCTCTCAGCCTGTGGTTATCCTACTTGGGCTATCAACAAAGTTAAAAGAGCCAAAAAACAGGACAAAAGTGTAACTGAACCAAGAAGGAACGGTGTCTCCATCCCTTATGTATCTGGACTGTCTGAAAAACTACAAAGGATCTTTAGACAGCACGATGTTCCTGTTTTCTTCAAACCAGGCAACACTTTAAGACAGAAACTCGTTCACCCTAAGGACAAGATGCCCACACAGAAACAGAGCAATGTAGTTTACTCCATTCAGTGCAGTGAGGAAAACTGCAAAGAGCGGTACACAGGTGAGACCAAACAGCCACTTCACAAAGACTTTATCAGCACAGACGACACGCTAACTCAGGATCACAGAGCGCCGTGCGTTTGCATCTAAAAGCTACAAACCACACATTTGAAGACAGCGAGGTGAAGATTCTAAGTAGAGAGAAGAGTTGGTTTGAAAGACGAGTCAAGGAAGCCATTTTTGTGAAAAAAGAAAACCCCTCTTTGAACAGAAATGGTGGTCTGAGATTCAATCTGCCCAAAGTTTACCACAGTGTATTAACACCGTGGTCAAGCCAATCACATGCTAATCAGGTACTTAACAGTGATGAGGGAGGTGCAGCCAGAAAACAATAGGCCTGATTACTGATTACTGGGCCATCATGGAAACTATTAGGTCAGTTTCAGGTGAAACTAGCTAATCAACAGATACTCAGGTAGACTCCTTCCTGAGGGCGGGGCTTATGTAACACAGAGTAGCTTAAATTCCTGAGTTCTCAGACCATTTTCACAATTGAGAATGACTTCCGGATGGGAGCCGAAACGTCTTGATTCTGAAAACAGCGTCCAGACGACTACGACTGAAACCTTTTCTACGATAGAACACTGCTGGACGAATGAGGGACGACACCGTCCTAAATAGACGAACTAAACATTAAAATGTTCCTAAATGTATTTGTTAGCAATAAAAACAGAATAATATAACGCTGAAAGGAGCCACTCGACATGCTGAGTTCTTTTACTTTTGATACTTTAAGTACATTTTGCTGATAATACGTCGATGTGAGCGGCAGCGGTCAGAGACATGTTGTCAGGGGCCAAACCCAGACGTTAAGTTGAAATGTAATACGGCGGAGGGGACGGCTGAGAAGTAGGTGCGTGTTTCCGTGGGACGTCTCAGTTTGTGGGAACAGCATCAGCATCTACGAAGCGGAGCAGCGGTCCTCTCCTGCGGACAAACTGCTGTCTCGCCGTCTTTCCCTTTGTTTCTTTCAGCATATTGTTTACAGAATCAGCTGTTATCTCATTTGTGTTGTGATCACATGGGTTTTATAAGTAAAGTTAGTACGACGGAACAGGAAACTGTCCTACAGTCAAAAGAAAAATCTGTATTTCTACACATTTCGCACGGGGCTGTTTTCCACTTCACACTTACCTGTGTCTCACCTGAGATCAGCTGCTGTCAGACCCTCGAACGCTCCTCCTCCACCTGAAACATCACACACACAGCACGCGCTCCGTGTGGGCAGGCGGCACCTCGTTAACCCTGAAATCCAGACCTCGGCTCTTCAGCGACCCGGGACGTCTGATCCCGTTCTGACCCGGCTGCCTGCGTTTAGCAGCGCTCTGGAGTCCGAGAGGATGGAACGGTTTCTACAGACCGAAGCCAGGAACGGGGACAGGATTACAACTCGGAAAATGCTCCCGCTGCTCCTCCCCTGCTCCCCCCGCTGCCCCTGCTCCCCCCGCTCCCCCCACTGCCCCTGCTCCTCCCGCTGCTGCTCCTCCCGCTCCCCCCACTGCCCCCGCTCTCCCCTTGCTCCCCTGCTCTCCCCTGCTCCTCCCGCTCCCCCCACTGCCCCCTGCTCCTCCCCCTGCTGCTCCTCCCCGCTCCTCCCTTGCTCCCCTGCTCCTCCCGCTGCCCCCGCTCTTCCTGCTCCCCCTGCTGCTCCCACTACTCCTCCCGCTGCTCCCACTGCTCCTCCCGCTGCCCCCACTGCCCCTGCTCCTCCCCTGCTGCTCCTCCCGCTCCCCACTGCCCCCTGCTCCCCCTGCTGCTGCTCCTCCCGCTCCCCTGCTCCTCCCCCTCCCCACTGCCCCCTGCTCCTCCCCTGCTGCTCCTCCCTCCCCCCACTGCCCCTGCTGCTCCTCCTCCCCTGCTCCTGCTGCTCCTCCCGCCCCCCTGCTCCTCCCCCCTGCTCCTCCCGCCCCCCTGCTCCTCCCCTCCCTGCTGCCCCCTGCTCCTCCCTGCTCCTCCCACCCCCCCCACTGCCCCCTGCTCCTCCCCTGCTGCTCCTCCCTGCCCCCCTGCCCCCACTGCCCCCTGCTCCTCCCCCCTGCTGCTCCTCCTGCTCCCCCACTGCTCCCCTCCTCCCCCTGCTCCCCCGCCCCCACTGCCCCCTGCTCCTCCCCTGCTCCCCTGCTGCTCCCCACTACCCCTGCTCCTGCCCCTGCTCCCCCTGCTCCCCCCCTGCCCCTGCTCCTCTCCTGCTCCCCTGCTGCCCCCCTGCTCCTCCCGCTCTCCCCTGCTGTCAGCGCCTCCTGCTGTCAGCGCCTCCTGCTGTCAGCGCCTCCTACAGGCTGTCAGTGAGCAGATCATGATGACAAGTAGGAAGTGAGAACAATAATCAAATTAAAGATCAAAACTTTGGTTTTATTGAACTTTACACAAACACGCAGCTGACCTCTGACCTTCATATGAGCCAGACTCACAGCTCAGACTGGAGGATCATGGGAAACGTAGTGTTTCACGGCTCAGGAGTCTGACAGGAATGAAAATATAAATACAGAAGAATAAATAACTCAGGAAGTTTTATGATAATAACTGATCAATAACTGGACATGAGGACCTCACGTGGTGAAACTGAAACTGGTTGCTCGGGTTTCAAACAGTTAAAAAATCTAACTGGTCTGGTGAACTGGTTTGTGCGGACGGCAGTGGGGGCAGAAGTATTCAGAGACTTCACTTCAGTACCAATACCACACAAAACACACCTTTACCAGTGGAGGTGCAGGAGCTGTGCTTTGTTCTGTGGATAAAACTACAGTAAACAGACATGAAACCCCCCAAAGGTTCGACACAAACCCGGATCCAGATCTCATGACAGACGGACTACACGGACACGGTGTCTGTTCTACGTGTGTCTCAGGTGTCAGTCACACCTGTGGTCCGGTTCGTGTTCACACTGTAAACGTGAGGTCATACTGCGTGCCGACCTTTGATAACTTCGTTTGTGCCGACTGTCCCACTGGTTCCTGAATGCAGCCTGCGTCGGGCTGTTTCCATGGCGACAGCAAACGGCAGATTGTCTTTGAGCTTGTTTTGGTTTAAAGTTTTTGGTCAAAAGCTTCAGTTAAGAGTTTTTATTTTTCAGACATTATGATTGGCTGAGGGACATCCTAAGCTCCTCCTCTCTCAGGCTGCGGTCCAATCGCTGTGTCTCAGACTCCAGGACGGACGAGACTGGACGGCGTGTGACGGCGGCCAGCGAATCGGTGAGGTCGTGTCTCAGAGAGAGCAGCCACCGGCTGTTTCTGGAGGACTGCTGGATAAACTCCGCCCTCTGCTGCTGATCCACAGCCAATGAGAGACGGAGCTGACTCACCTGAGGGGAGAAGACACAGTGACATCATCAGCATCCACCTGGCAACTCAAAACCTCTGAAACTCTTCTTCTGTGGTGCTCTTACCTGGTCCTCCAGCTCCCTCACTCTGCTCCTCAGGCGTTCTTCTTCTGTGGTGTCTGCAGACTCCTGAAAAAACCAGACAGCTTTACACACACACTCGCACACAGAGATATGCGTGTGTGTGTGTCTCACCTGAGATCTGCTGCTGTCAGTCAGCTGCTGTCTGAACCTCGAACGCTCCTCCTCCACCTGAAACACACAAACATCAAACACAAATCAGTGTGTGTGTACTTGTCTCAGTGTGTGTGTATACCTGTCTCAGTGTGTCTCTCAGTGTGTGTGTGTACCTGTCTCAGTGTGTGTGTACTTGTCTCAGTGTGTGTGTACCTGTCTCAGTGTGTGTGTACCTGTCTCAGTGTGTCTCTCAGTGTGTGTGTGTACCTGTCTCAGTGTGTGTGTACTTGTCTCAGTGTGTGTGTACCTGTCTCAGTGTGTGTGTGTACCTGTCTCAGTGTGTCTCTCAGTGTGTGTGTGTACTTGTCTCAGTGTGTCTCTCAGTGTGTGTGTGTACCTGTCTCAGTGTGTGTGTACCCGTCTCAGTGTGTGTGTACCCGTCTCAGTGTGTGTGTACCCGTCTCAGTGTGTCTCTCAGTGTGTGTGTACCTGTCTCAGTGTGTGTGTACCTGTCTCAGTGTGTGTGTACCTGTCTCAGTGTGTGTGTACCTGTTTCAGTGTGTGTGTACCTGTCTCAGTGTGTGTGTACCTGTTTCAGTGTGTGTGTACCTGTCTCAGTGTGTGTGTACCTGTTTCAGTGTGTCTCTCAGTGTGTGTGTACCTGTCTCAGTGTGTGTGTACCTGTTTCAGTGTGTGTGTCTGTTTCAGTGTGTGTGTACCTGTCTCAGTGAGTGTGTACCTGTTCAGTGTGTGTGTACCTGTTTCAGTGTGTGTGTACCTGTCTCAGTGTGTGTGTACCTGTTTCAGTGTGTCTCTCAGTGTGTGTGTACCTGTCTCAGTGAGTGTGTACCTGTCTCAGTGTGTGTGTACCTGTTTCAGTGTGTGTGTACCTGTCTCAGTGTGTGTGTACCTGTTTCAGTGTGTCTCTCAGTGTGTGTGTACCTGTCTCAGTGAGTGTGTACCTGTCTCAGTGTGTGTGTACCTGTTTCAGTGTGTGTGTACCTGTCTCAGTGTGTCTCTCAGTGTGTGTGTACGTGTCTCAGTGTGTGTGTACCTGTCTCAGTGTGTGTGTGTACCTGTTTCAGTGTGTGTGTACCTGTCTCAGTGTGTCTCTCAGTGTGTGTGTACCTGTCTCAGTGTGTCTCTCAGTGTGTGTGTACCTGTCTCAGTGTGTGTGTACCTGTTTCAGTGTGTGTGTACCTGTTTCAGTGTGTCTCTCAGTGTGTGTGTACCTGTCTCAGTGTGTGTGTACCTGTTTCAGTGTGTCTCTCAGTGTGTGTGTACCTGTCTCAGTGTGTGTGTACCTGTTTCAGTGTGTCTCTCAGTGTGTGTGTACCTGTCTCAGTGAGTGTGTACCTGTCTCAGTGTGTGTGTACCTGTCTCAGTGTGTGTGTACCTGTTTCAGTGTGTGTGTACCTGTCTCAGTGTGTCTCTCAGTGTGTGTGTACGTGTCTCAGTGTGTGTGTACGTGTCTCAGTGTGTGTGTACGTGTCTCAGTGTGTGTGTACCTGTCTCAGTGTGTGTGTACCTGTTTCAGTGTGTCTCTCAGTGTGTGTGTACCTGTCTCAGTGTGTGTGTACCTGTCTCAGTGTGTGTGTACCTGTCTCAGTGTGTCTCTCAGTGTGTGTGTACCTGTCTCAGTGTGTGTGTACCTGTCTCAGTGTGTGTGTACCTGTCTCAGTGTGTGTCTCAGTGTGTGTGTACCTGTCTCAGTGTGTGTGTACCTGTCTCAGTGTGTGTCTCAGTGTGTGTGTACCTGTCTCAGTGAGTGTGTACCTGTCTCAGTGTGTGTGTACCTGTCTCAGTGTGTCTCTCAGTGTGTGTGTACCTGTCTCAGTGTGTGTGTACCTGTCTCAGTGTGTCTCTCAGTGTGTGTGTACCTGTCTCAGTGTGTCTCTCAGTGTGTGTGTACCTGCCTCAGTGTGTCTCTCAGTGTGTGTGTGTACCTGTCTCAGTGTGTGTGTACTTGTCTCAGTGTGTCTCTCAGTGTGTGTGTACCTGTCTCAGTGTGTGTGTACTTGTCTCAGTGTGTGTCTCAGTGTGTGTGTACCTGTCTCAGTGTGTCTCTCAGTGTGTGTGTACCTGTCTCAGTGTGTGTGTACCTGTCTCAGTGTGTCTCTCAGTGTGTGTGTACCTGTCTCAGTGTGTGTGTACGTGTCTCAGTGTGTGTGTGTACCTGTCTCAGTGTGTGTGTGTACCTGTCTCAGTGTGTGTCTCAGTGTGTGTGTACGTGTCTCAGTGTGTGTGTGTACCTGTCTCAGTGTGTGTGTACCTGTCTCAGTGTGTCTCTCAGTGTGTGTGTGTACCTGTCTCAGTGTGTGTGTACCTGTCTCAGTTTGTCTCTCAGTGTGTGTGTACCTGTCTCAGTGTGTCTCTCAGTGTGTGTGTACCTGTCTCAGTGTGTGTGTACCTGTCTCAGTGTGTCTCTCAGTGTGTGTGTACCTGTCTCAGTGTGTGTGTACCTGTCTCAGTGTGTCTCTCAGTGTGTGTGTACCTGTCTCAGTGTGTGTGTACCTGTCTCAGTTTGTCTCTCAGTGTGTGTGTACCTGTCTCAGTGTGTGTGTACCTGTCTCAGTGTGTCTCTCAGTGTGTGTGTACCTGTCTCAGTGTGTGTGTACCTGTCTCAGTGTGTGTGTACCTGTCTCAGTGTGTCTCTCAGTGTGTGTGTACCTGTCTCAGTTTGTCTCTCAGTGTGTGTGTACCTGTCTCAGTGTGTCTCTCAGTGTGTGTGTACCTGTCTCAGTGTGTGTGTACCTGTCTCAGTGTGTCTCTCAGTGTGTTTCTGTCTCTCTTCAGTTTTTCTTTCTGATTTTCCAGATGAGAGTTTTTCTTGTTCAGTCGTTTCTGTTCCAGCTCCAGTTCAGCCACGAGACGCTGCAGGACCACCAGTCTGTCCCCCACACCCTGCTGCCACACACACACACACACACACAGACACACACAGACACACACACTTCAGTCAGGTGATTAGTTTGCTGCTGGTTTGTTTGTTTTCTCTGATTGAAACTGAATTGACAAACTAACCGGCCAATCAGGGACACACTGACCTCGTCTGGGTTAGAGCCCGCCCCCGGGCTCTGCTCCTGTTGGTGGGCTCTCTCCCTGTAGCCAATCATAGCTGCCTCAGTTCGCTCCAGAGCCAATCGGACACGATCCCTGTCTTTCTCCAGCTCCTCCGTCCTCTGAGTCAGAGTGTACACCTTCACAACAACAAACAGCAACGCCAACTCTTACTCTGTTGTTTCACTGCATTGTTTTATTGTTGTTTATTTCATACTCATTTTCGTTTCCTTGTGATTTTTGTGACATATTTTGTGTTTTCCGTTTTCTGTTGTCAGTTTCTTGGTCCGTCTCTCGTTTTTCTTTCTCTAACTCGTTTATTTGGGAGATCTGTGATCAGAAGTGAACCCTCAAACCGACGGCATCTGGTATCAGCGGCCTCTCCAGAGAACTGACAGGGTCTGAAGAGGACTTTCCTCAGGTGGACCACAGATTCTGTCACATCCACAGGTTTTGTGCGAAGCCAAAACCTCAAATGTAAAACTTGACGTTAAGTTGCTCTTTGACCCTGTCAGTTCCAGCAGAAGGACGGCATCCCGCTGATTTTTAAATCTTAACTGATTTTAAAAACGTAGGAGACCACGGACGTAACGACAGTTTAAAACGATTTTTAATATTTTAATCGTAAGAACGCACACACCAGGCGATTCAGTCAAGACGCAGGACCACACGCTAAACTAAACCGGTTCAGTGTGGCGATTCCCCAGATCTCACAGAAACTCGCGTGATCAAACGTGACTTCAGAAAAAAACAAACATGGCGGCGGACTGTCGTCGTCAGCTGGTTGTGTGCTATGTTCTGCATCGAAAGAGAGAGAATAAACTGTAAAGTCATGGAGCGAAAGCAACGCATGAAAGCGGAGACGGTTTCTGTTGAGACGAGCTTACGAACGGGCCGCGCCGCTCTCTCGCTTGTTAAAAGTCAACCTGGCTCACCCAGCAGTCGATCTCTCATTGGCTGCTGCGCGTCTCTGCTCAACAGTCCGTCGCTGTTCACACTACAGGATCATTTGGGCAGATAATCGGTTCGACCGGCGTCGACTCGGGAACAACCCGCGACTGTCGGGTCGGCGAATCGGAGTGTTGTTGGATTTTTACCTCAGCTTCTCTGTGCCTCAGCAGCCTCCTGAGCTCCTGTTTCTCCTGCAGCAGGGACATCTGCTCCTCCTCCTGCTGCTCCTCAGGAAATGATAAACAATCAAACATTTAAATGTATGTATGTTCTACAGTGTCTCGTCTTTCCATGAAGAGAAAGAAAGACCTCCTCCTGCTCACCTCTCCTTCTCCTTTCTCCTTGTCGTCTGTCTTTTGGTCTCTCGTCCTCCTCTGTCCGTCTGTCTCCTCCTCTCTCTCAGCAGCCAGTGAGGAGATCTGTGTTTTCTGCTCCTCCAACATGGCCGCCGTGGCTCTGACCTGGCTCAGCTCGGCCCGGCTCTTCTCCACCTCCCTCCTTGCCTCCTCCACCCTGGACCTCCACTCCTTCTCCGTGTCCTCCTCTCTCTCCTTCAGCGTCTGGATTTCTCTCGACAGAGCTTTCAGCTTCACCTCCTGCTGCTCCTCCATCTCTTCCATTCTGCTCCTCCACCGCTCCTCCGCCTCCCTCATCTTCTCCCCCGCCTTCTTCTTCGCCTGTCGAGCCTCCTCTAGCTCCTCCATCATCTCCCTCCTCCTCCTCTCCAGGGCCTGGGCTCTGGCTCTCAGCTCCTCCAACTCCCCTCGCTCCTTCTCAACCTCCTCCCTCTCTTGTAGCACCTCCTCCCTTACGGCCCGCAGGCTCTCCTCTCTGAACCTCTCCACCTCCTCCTTCTTCTCCTTCAGGGCGCTCCTCAGTCGCACCCCGTCTGCGTGGCTCTCCTGAACGACAGAATGTGGAAAATGATAAACGTTTAAAGGAAAAGTTCAATATTTTCTCTTTCTTTCGTTAAGTCAGGGTGCGGTTAGCTTAGCTTAGCATAAAGACTTGTAAAGACTATTTTCCTATCTGTACATCTTTAGGTGCTAAATGTGTTGCATCTTAACAAGTAAATAATCTTCTTAAGACGTCTGCTGCTTTGTCACGGCAGTGTTGACTGATGCGTCCACGCCTTCGGCAGCGTTCCTACGCAGCTATCACACGAGGTCATGTGACTTCTTGCATTTGTTCAGGTGTCAGGCTGCACTGAGGTAGATGCCTGTCATGTGACTGTTACCTGGCTGTGGTACAAATCTGTGGACAGTCACTACTAACTGTAAAATACAACACAAGAGGTTGCTGTTAATGTTTTGAACGTGTTTAGACGCTACAAATGAGTGACAACTACAGTCGGTTTGTTTATTTCATCTAATCACTGACGCTAAGTGAAGAGCGACGGTGTCACTGCGCCCAGCAGGAGGTGCTGTACCTGCAGGAGGAGTTTCAGCTTGGTCATCTCCTCCAGTGCGGCCTTCAGACCCTCCTTCATCTGCTGCTTCTCCTCCTCCTTCTCCTTCACCTCCTGCCTCACTCGCTCCCTGCTCTGACTCAGCTCACACACCTGAAACACGGAGAGAATTAACGTGCTAACATGCTAACATGCTAAAATACAAAGTGTTTCACGATGTTGGCACTGCTATCACGTTAACATTAAGCACAGCTGAGGCCGAGGATGAGCTTTAAACTACGGGAGGACGAGATCTAAACTGCGGGAGGACGAGATCTAAACTACGAGAGGACGAGCATTAAACTACGGGAGGACGAGATCTAAACTACGGGAGGACGAGCTTTAAACTACGGGAGGACGAGATCTAAACTACGGGAGGACGAGCTTTGAACTACGGGAGGACGAGATCTAAACTACGGGAGGACGAGCTTTGAACTACGGGAGGACGAGCATTAAACTACGGGAGGACGAGCTTTAAACTACAGGAGGACGAGCTTTGAACTACAGGAGGACGAGCTTTGAACTACAGGAGGACGAGCATTAAACTACGGGAGGACGAGATCTAAACTACAGGAGGACGAGCTTTAAACTACGGGAGGACAAGCTTTGAACTACGGGAGGACGAGCTTTAAATTACGGGAGGACGAGCTTTGAACAACGGGAGGACAAGCTTTGAACTACGGGAGGACGAGCTTTAAATTACGGTAGGACGAGCTTTGAACAACGGGAGGACGAGCTTTGAACTACGGGAGGACGAGCTTTAAACTACGGGAGGACGAGATCTAAACTACGGGAGGACGAGATCTAAACTACGGGAGGACGAGATCTAAACTACGGGAGGACGAGCTTTAAACTACGGGAGGACGAGATCTAAACTACGGGAGGACGAGCTTTAAACTACGGGAGGACGAGCTTTAAACTACGGGAGGACGAGCTCACAGAGGAGCAGCAGGGTGAAACACGACCCACCGCCTGAATGCCATAAAACCGTTGGGCCGCGTGACGGACGAAGACCGGCCGACCTGGAAAGGCCAAAGCCTTCACTAAGAGGCTCGACTGAGAAACAGAGGACAGACAGCAGGAAGGCGCCGTGCCGACACAGCCGTTAATTCGCACCTGAATGTGAAAGTGAGACGAGATCTCGTTTGAACCCAACGCGAGATCTCAGTTGAATCTAAACAACGGACTCCCGTTGGGCGAGACAGCGCATGAAATCTCGGCGCACAGCTATGACGACACCAACTCTTTAAAGCCTGGCGCTCCACAATACCCGTGGCCATGTGGCCATTCCCACAGTAACCCGTTTACTAAAGGAGGCGTCTCTCTCCACGGTAACTGCCGTTACCACAGGAAGACGCTTTCACGCGAGCGCTAATTTACTCGCTGGACAAGAAACAGACTGTTTTGTGTTTGCTGAACACTTTTGAGCCGCTCTCCCTACCGGCGCCGACCGCTGTCTTCCTCTGCTGCCCCGAAAGCAACGGTTTCGCCAGTGGACCCGGCTTCGTCGGCGTCCGAGCCTGAGAGAAACTCCGCCGGCTTGTGTCCGGCAGAGACAGATTTTAAGTTTCACTGTTGTTAATTGTGCTTTGCCTGCTGGAAAGTGACGGCCGCTGCGTCTCGTACGGACGTCTGCCGCCGGGTTACCGTGCGATGGAGGGAGTTATTACGCTTTGCCGCGGCATTCGAGGTTCCTTGCGCCTTCCTGTCTCTCCACTAACTCGCACCTTTACACGTACATTCGCACGCTCTCACACCTCGAGCGGCGCCGGTAACGCGCAGCTCAGCCGGCGAGGCTACACGGTATCCTGAGGACTAATAGAGCTCGTCCTCCCGTTTCAGCTCTGTCCCTGTTTGAACGCCCGCCGTTTGGCTCGGCGAGACGCCCCCCCCACACGTATCTTACATGGTGGCTGATTGCTGTATGCTTATTGTGTCTAGACTAGACGACAGTGGTTATTGGCTGAAGTTATTGATTGTTGATCTGTATCAATCATTCTGATCTGTGTTCATAAATATCTTTGATGTTTCTGCTGATAACCAAACCTTTTATATACAACCTGATGCTGTGGTGGGACTGTACCTGACTCTGCAGGGAGCTCAGGTTCACCGCCATCACCTCCACGCTCTGCTGCACTCCTCTCAGCTCCTCCTGGGCCTCCTCCCGCCTCCTCCGCTCCGTCTGCACCTCCTCTCTGAGAGCAGTCACCTCCTTCTCAGTCCTCATTAACTTCTCTTGTACCTGCTCCTTCTCCTTTTCTTCCCTTTGTACCTCCTCTGTGATGACTGTCAACTCATTCTCGGTCCTCCTCAGCTCCTCCTGTATCTCCTCCCTCTGCCTCCTCTCCGTCTGCACCTCCTCTCTGAGAGCGGTCGCCTTTTCTCTCCTCTTCATCAGCTCCTGCTGGGCCTCATTCTTCTCCATTTGTTTCTTTTGTACCTCCTCTCTAAGTACAGACACCTCCCTCTCGCTCCTCCTCAGCTCCTCCTGTATCTCTTCCCTCTGCCTCCTCTCCGTCTGCACCTCCTCTCTGAGAGCAGTCACCTCCTTCTCAGTCCTCATTAACTTCTCTTGTACCTGCTCCTTCTCCTTTTCTTCCCTTTGTACCTCCTCTGTGATGACTGTCAACTCATTCTTGGTCCTCCTCAGCTCCTCCTGTATCTCCTCCCTCTGCACCTCCTCTCTGAGAGCTGTCGCCTTTTCTCTCCTCTTCATCAGCTCCTCCTGGGCCTCATTCTTCTCCATTTGTTTCTTTTGTACCTCCTCTCTAAGTACAGACACCTCCCTCTCGCTCCTCCTCAGCTCCTCCTGTACCTTGTCCTTGAGGACTGTCATCTCCTCCTGTGCCTCCTTCTTCTCCCTTTGTTCCCTTTTCACCTCCCCTCTGAGAGCTGTCACCTCCTTCTCAGTTCTCCTCAACTTCTCCTCTATCTCCTCCTTCTCCCTTTGTTCCCTTATTACCTCCTCTCTAAGTACAGATACCTCCTCTCTCCTCCTCCTCAGCTCCTCCTGTACCTTATCCCTCTCCCTCTGCACCTCCTCTCTGAGAGCTGTCACCTCCCTCTCCCTCCTCCTCAGCTCCACCGACAGTCCTGCCTTCTCCTCCTCCAGCTCCCTCACTCTGGACCTCCCTCTCTCCTCCACCAGGAGTTGCTGACCTCTCTCAGACTCCACGAGTCTCCCTCGCTCCTCTTTAGCCTCCTTCAATTCATCCTTCAGCCTCATCTTCTCCTCCTCTTTACTCCTCAGTACCTCCCTCTGTCCCTCAATTTCTTTCTCCTTCTCTATCAGCTCATCCTCCAACCTCTTCTTCTCCTCCGTCACCCTCCTCAGAAGCTCCTCATCTCCCTTCCTCCCCTCCTCTGTCTCCTTCAGTTTGTTTTCTAGCCTCCTCTTCTCCTCCTCTGTCCTCCTCAGCACCTCTCTTTGCTCCTGCACCCCCCTTTCCATCTCTTCCCATCTGTCCTCCAACCTCCTCCACTCC
>NC_058053.1:28929887-29044887 GCF_020085105.1 Siniperca chuatsi
AAGAGAGAGAGAGAATGCACAGAATATATATAATAATAATAAAACTTTATTTATAGAGCACTTATCAAAGCAAAGTACAAAGTGCTTCAGAACAAGAGAAATAAAACACCGCAGCGAATGACGAAATATAAAGCAATAAAATAAACAGTTCAGGTAAAATCAGGATCTGCTTTCAGATAAAAATGTGTTTTGAGACGAGACTTAAACGAAGACTCTGACTCAGACAGCCTGATGTCTTCGGGCAAGTTGTTCCAGATCCTCGGGGCCCTGATGGCCAAAGCTCTGTCCCCCTTAGTTTCCATCCTGGACTCAGGATCAGACAGGAGACCCCTGCCCGAAGATCTCAGACTACGTGAAGGTTCATAAGGGATTACAAGGTCTAAAATTCAGTCTGGAGCCATGAAGAGCCTTAAAAGTAATCAACAAGATCTTAAAATCAATCCTGAAACCAACAGGGAGCCGATGTAAAGAGGCTGAACCAGGTGTGGTCGCACCTCTGGGTCCTGGTTTACAGCCGAGCAGCTGAGTTTTGTACAGTCTGCAGTCGTATTTACGACCTGTTGAAACTTGTATTGAAATGCATCGCGTCCTCAGGTGTGTTCGGTACCTGAGCTCCTGCAGCTCGTCCTCCAGCTGCTTCCTGCGTCTCTGCAGACTGTCCTGCTCCTCCTGCAGCTTCCTGCTCTCTCTCTGCTGCTCCTCCTGCTGCCTGTCTCTCCTCCTCACCTCCTCCACTGCCTGCCGCAGCTGCTCCTGCGCCTCCTTCAGCTCCCCGCACACTGAGGCATGCTGGGAGGACAGCTGAGGGCCACACACATACACATCATACATGATACATCACGCACGTATGTATCACTGTCACATGACCGTCACCTCCTCCTCTTTACCTCCTTCAGCTGACCTCCATCCCTCTCTCTCTCCTCCATCAGGGAGACCAACTGTCTCTCCTTCTCCTCCATTATTCTCTCCATCTCTCTCTCTCTTTCTCTCAGCTGACGGACGAGGTCAGCCTCCGCCTCTCTCTGTGCTCTAAACAACAGAACAGAAGGGTTTATTTTCAAGATTTAAGGTTTACGATCAGGATTAAAGGTTTACGTTCAGGATTAAAGGTTTACATTCAAGATTTAAGGTTTGCGTTCAGGATTAAAGGTTTACGTTCAGGATTAAAAGGTTTATGTTCAGGATTAAAGTTTTACGTCCAGGATTAAAAGGTTTATGTTCAGGATTAAAGTTTTACGTCCAGGATTAAATGTTTATATTCCGGATTAAGGGTTTACATTCTAAATTTAAGGGTTTAGATTCAGGATTTAAACATTTATATTACAGATTAAAGGGTTTGTGTTCAGGATTAAAGGGTTTCCTTTTAGTATTAATGGGTTTACGTTCAGGATTAAAGGTTTACGTTCAGGATTAAAGATTTACGTTCAGGATTAAAGATTTACGTTCAGGATTAAAGGTTTACGTTCAGGATTTAAGGTTTACGTTCAGGATTAAAGGAATTATTTTCAAGATGTAAGGTTTACATTCAGTATTAAAGGGTTTACGTTCAGTATTAAAGTTTTACGTTCAGGATTAAAGATTTACGTTCAGGATTAAAGATTTACGTTCAGGATTAAAGATTTACGTTCAGGATTAAAGGTTTACGTTCAGGATTAAAGGTTTACGTTCAGGATTAAAGGTTTGCGTTCAAGATTTAAGGTTTATGTTCAGGATTAAAGTTTTACGTCCAGGATTAAATGTTTATATTCCGGATTAAGGGTTTACATTCTAAATTAAAGGGTTTAGATTCAGGATTTAAACATTTATATTACAGATTAAAGGGTTTGTGTTCAGGATTAAAGGGTTTCCTTTTAGTATTAAAGGGTTTACGTTCAGGATTAAAGGTTTACGTTCAGGATTAAAGATTTACGTTCAGGATTAAAGATTTACGTTCAGGATTAAAGGTTTACGTTCAGGATTAAAGGTTTACGTTCAGGATTAAAGGTTTGCGTTCAAGATTTAAGGTTTACGTTCAGGATTAAAGGTTTACGTTCAGGATTTAAGGTTTATGTTCAGGATTAAAGGAATTATTTTCAAGATGTAAGGTTTACATTCAGTATTAAAGGGTTTACGTTCAGTATTAAAGTTTTACGTTCAGGATTAAAGATTTACGTTCAGGATTAAAGGTTTACGTTCAGGATTAAAGGTTTGCGTTCAAGATTTAAGGTTTATGTTCAGGATTAAAGTTTTACGTCCAGGATTAAATGTTTATATTCCGGATTAAGGGTTTACATTCTAAATTAAAGGGTTTAGATTCAGGATTTAAACATTTATATTACAGATTAAAGGGTTTGTGTTCAGGATTAAAGGGTTTCCTTTTAGTATTAAAGGGTTTACGTTCAGGAGGATTAAAGGTTTACGTTCAGGATTAAAGGTTTACATTCGGGATTAAAGGGTTTCCGTTCAGGATTAAATGGTTTAAATTACGCATTAAAGGATAACATTAAGAATTAAAAGATTTATTTTCAAGTTTTAAGGTTTATATTCTGTATTAAAAGGTTCAGAATTAAAGGGTTTATATTCAGCAATAAAGGTTTGCATTCAGGATTAAGGATTCAGGTATAAACAATGTGTCGTGGAAACCAAACTCACCTGAGCTGGCTGCAGTCCAGGTTGAGGGTTTTGACCTCTCTCTGCAAAGAGCTGACCTCTGACCTCAGAGCCTGCAGCTGTGATTGGCTGTCTGACAGCTCACACTCGAGCTGGAAACACACACATATAAACAGACTGAGCCAGGCAGCATCGCTGACAGAGAGGTAAAGACAGAGAGGTAAAGCGAGCGGTGGTACCTGCAGCAGTTGTTTGTTCAGCTCTCTCTTGTCTGAGGCCAGAGCCGAGGTCAGGGCGGCCATCTTGTCCAGAGCGTCCCTTCCCTCCTCCACCTCCCGCTTCAACAGACACTCAGAGGACGAGAGACGCAACACACTCTCCCTGGACTGAAGGGGGGAGACAAAGAGGGGGAGAGAGAAAACCATTACATACAAACAAATACATACCAAGAGTTAAGACAAATATAAACTCACTGCTGAGTAGCTACATCAGAACGTATGTTACTACATGATCAATGCAAACTGAATACAAACTGATAACAGAAGCAACTTATCAGTTACTTTAAGAATATTTTAAAAACACTGACGTTGCAAACAATATTTTAAAGTTAAGCTCATTGTAAAATCACTACAGCTACCAGAAGTCCCTATGGGAATATTATAGGAATATTCTACAGGGAAAGAAATGATTAGTAAGTGAAGAATGCTTTTGTTTTTAATCTGAATTACAGACACATAGACTACTTTATTAATCCCAAAGGGAAACTGCAGTCACAAATAAATCACAAAACAAAACCACATAAGGGCACTCAAAGAGGTAAATAAGAAACAAGCAATAAAAACATAATTAAAGGACAAGTAATAATAATGCATTTACAAGCTCCCCGGCAGAATACAAAGTCTTTAAAACGAGCTCCACCTTCAGCAGCTGCAACATTAAAGTGATGAACACATTAATGCATCAATAATTCTAATCCAATAATATAATATACATTATTCTGCATCATAAGTACTTTTACTTTTCGTACTTATTCCTACGTATTTTGACGCTAATACTTTCGTACGTAAGTAAGATTAGAATGCAGGACTTCTTGGTACTGAAGCGTACCAGTGAATCTGTCGCATCGCGTGTTCACTGCTAACTTTAAAATGTTCTAAAAGTGTGGTGGGGTTATATATCAGCAGCAGCTGAGATGGTCGGTGGAGGACAATCAACAAAGGACTTTGTGTTGAATTAGAAAATGAACCTTCTGCAGGGCGTCTCTGGTGTCAGCAGCCTCTTCTTCTGCTCTCTGTCTGTCCAACTGCTGCCTCTCCAGCGCCCCCTACAGGAAGACAGAGGAGAGACAAAGAAATACAGACTAAAGGAAGAATCTTTCTGTCACTGAATGACACGAAACTACAGTTACTAACTACAGCTACGCTGAAGTAAAGCCTGGTTTCCCACCTTCAGAGTGTGGATCTCCATACGGTGGAGGGTTTCTCTCTCAGTCAGCTGGACGTTCTCCAACATTTCAGTCTCAACTCTGAAACAAAACCAGTTCAGCGTCTGATGATTAAACAGCAACACGACTCTCAGGAAACCTCCTTTACCCGTCGGTCCCAGCAGAACGCCGGCGTCCCGGCCCTCCCTAAGTGATAAACAAATCAACAGCCCCGGTGCTTCTAAGCCGAACGAGCGGCCATGTTGGCTTGTAACCTCTCTGCATGTTATTGTGGCGATCCAATCAACATGTGAACGCCAGTTTTGGTTGTGTCCCATTCTACCTGACGGGGGAACAGTCGCCTGTGTTATTTATCCGTTATTAAGCTTAAGTAGGAGTTGACCCTCGACCCCTTTGAACTCAGAAAGATGGTTGATTTTAAATATAAGTTCTTTTTTGTGATATTCACGACAATTACAGCGAAGCAGTCGTTGGAAATGAAATTCTTAGATCTCCCTCCAACTGAGCTCACACGAATATGAACAGGAAAAAAAGTCACGCAAGTAAAATCTAATGAGAATCTAAACTTAAAGTAGCGCCGCAGCTAAAACAGGATGTAATATATAATATAAATATAATATAAAACAGAATAGAATACGGTGGTGGACAGGTGCACGGTTTCTAACGGATGGGAATGAAACCTGAATAAAAGTTACTTTGTTGTCTTTAACTTTACCAAGTGAGAGCGTTTAAACGAGTTTCTCTGGAACGCACTGCTGAAGTCACAGCAGACCGCTGAATAACGACATATCAACAATACAAACTAAAAGCTGGTGGAAATAAAAGCATTAACTTCATCATTAGATCATTTCAGCTTGACGTAATGGAGTAAAAACCACATGGCTTCTGGTTTATGTTCAGGGTTAAAGGTTTACGTTGAAGATTATGTTCGATTTATGTTTTGAGTCTTTAAAACAGTTAAAGGGAAAATATTATAATTACATATGTTGTATACAGCGTTCTGTTTCCCTGATGAGGAAAAACCGTGCAATGTTTCCTATCACAGTATTAAAGCCTAAAAATTATATATTGGTGGCTAAATGAGCAACAATCACAGTTACAGTCACCATAATGGTATTTAATGTTGCTACACTCTGATTGGTGCAGAGAAATATGTGACATCATGTTTTTCCATCCAGTAAGAGGAGCTCAGAGAAAACAGAAACGTTTTAAAACTAAAGTTACCGCCGACCAGCTGGAGACGAAACGCTGCTTTAAGAAAACGTTTTACCGTCGCTGTGTTTCCGTCTCCAGCTGTCTGTTTCTGTCCTCCTGTCTGTCTCTCTCCCTCCTCAGCCTGTCGTTCTCTCTCTGCACCTCCTCCTCCCTCCTCTGCGCCTCCTCCAACTGCAGCTGCAGCGAGGACGCCGCCTCACGCTCCCTGACACACACACACACACACACACACACACACACACACACACACCGAAGCTTCCTGGTTATAAACAGAAACAGGAAAGTAATAATATAAAATCAATGATCCGGTCCGTCTCTAACTTTGATCCTAACCTGCTCAGTGTGTCCAGAGTGTGCGTGAGCTCCAGCTGTGTGTGTTGCGTGTGTGCGTGCAGCCGCTGGTTGTCGTCCTCCAGCTGTTTCAGTCGGAGCTGCGCGGCCGATTTCTCCTCGCCGAGCCGCCGCAGAGATAGCTCCGCCCCCTGACACACACACACACACACACACACACAGATCGGGTTTATTAGCGCCCCCCCTGACCTCTGACCTGCAGCGGGAGCCGCTCCGCCCGGGCACTGACCTGCAGCTCCTCGTGTCTCCACTGCAGGGCGCTCTCAGCGTGAGACAGGACAGACAGCAGGGAGGACAGATCCAGACTGAGGACGCTGTCTGAGGAGACGCACAGAGACCGACTGCTGCCGCTGCCGCTCAGGACTCTGGACTGAAGACAAAGCACACACTGACCTCTGACCTCAGAGATCTGCCTCCATCTTTAACGCTCCGCACTCACCAGCTTGATCACGGCCTGACTGACAGACTGCAGCCTCCTCTCTGCTGCCCTATGTCTCTCGACCTCTCGCTCTCTCTCCTCCCTCTCACCGGCCTCCACCTGCAGCGGGCGAGAGAGCGCCGCAATCCTGGGGGGGCGGGGACAGAAAGACAGACAGGTGTTGTGACCAGTAGAAGATGGTGTTTTCAGTCTGTGGTGGTTGGGTGTCTAACGCCGCCTGAAGCCCCAGTCTGGGGGATCTGGGGGTCTGCGTCAATCCAACAACCACGTCTGTCACTTCTCAGGTGAAAGACTCAACAGCAGCGTCTGTTTGCAGACACCACGAGCCGGTTCCTGGAGCTGCTCCACAGGTCTGCAGGTGCGTTACAGGTCTGTAACACCTCTACGGCCAAAACTGCTCTGGACGGACAAACAGCACCACAGGTAAGACGACAAATATGTAGTTTGGATTTTGGGGTGAACTGTCCCTTTAAAAGGTGTAGTTCCAGGTGTTTCCAGGTGTTGGGGAGTTCTACTACATTTGTAAATAAAGTATTAAACAGCCTTGAGAGTCTGCAGAGGGAGCTGCGTGTCGGGTTTCGACGTGTGGAATAAAAAGACGAGACATCTGGTTGAGTCGCAGCAGCGACGTGATGACTGTGAAGCTCCTGCTGGCTCAGAGGAAAATGGCCGCTCTGATTAAGACCGCGTTCAGACAGAGAACAGCACCGAGTCTAAGGAGCGCGAGCTGGTTTGGGTGTGCTGCTGCCGGTAGCGGCAACAAGATGCATTAAAGTCCAGACTGAAGGTTTGCTGCACTTTGTACTCCTCGGAGGCAGGACCTTCTCACACCTGTGGAAGTTCTTCCGGCAGCGTCAGTTTCCTCCTCCTCCTCCTCCTCCTCCTCCTCCTCCGCAGCATCTTGATGTTTGCGAGGTGAACAGTAAATTAGCAGAAAGCTGCAAGTCTTCCACCTGGTTTGTTCACTTTCAGGTATTTGATTGGCCGGCTCAGTGCGTTGCCAGATGACGCTGAACTGTTAAAGGTTAACCAGGATCAACTTCTCTGCACGCAGCCTCAGCAACACAGCGCTGTCATGGCGACGCAGCCCGCGTTCATCATTTTGTGTCATCACTGATGGCTGTAGAGTCACGTGACTGTAAAACGCAGCGCTTTGCATCATGGGACATATCATGTGTGAATTTGTGAGGCTCCATAGAGAATAAATTCACACTCAGAATCCAGACGGTCAAATAAAATGGGGGCAGATTAATGTGACAGAAGTGACTATTTAGGCTTGTGAGCTAACTGTAACATGCTGGGCCACATAGTTCGCCAAACTAGCTAGCTACCTCAGCTAACTACTAGTTGGCATGCTAGCTAGCTCAGTTGCTAACACAAGCGTGAAGCTAACGCTAACGAAAAGCATGAAGAAGACCAAAGAAGAAGAAGAAGAGTGATTTACCGTTCATTCAGCTGTAAAACTTGTGTCTCATGAAGAAGCTTCAACTCTGAAATCTCTCGCTCCTTCTCCTCCCACCTCTGCTGCTCCTCCTCCTCCTCAGTCTCCTCCTCTTTGTTCTCCAGCTCTCCCAAAGTGAAAGTGCCCAGGGTGGAGGAGGAGATGAGGGGAGGAACAACTGGTGAGGAGTCTGGAGGGGGGGTGACCAGGGTGGAGGACAGAGGAGGAGAGGAGGAAGGGGGAGGCAGAGAGGAGAAGGTTTTGATGGGAGGAGCGCTGAGCCTCAGGGAGGAGGACACGGAGTCACAGCTGGAGAGGAGAGAGGAGGACAGACGAGAAAACTCCGCCCTCAACTGCCACAGATCCCTACAGACAGAGACAGGTGAGTCAGTTTACAACAGGTGGGTCAGCTTACAACAGGTGAGTCAGCTTACAACAGGTGAGTCAGTTTACAACAGGTGAGTCAGCTTACAACAGGTGAGTCAGTTTACAACAGGTGAGTCAGCTTACAACAGGTGAGTCAGCTTACAACAGGTGAGTCAGTTTACAACAGGTGAGTCAGTTTACAACAGGTGGGTCAGTTTACAACAGGTGGGTCAGCTTACAACAGGTGGGTCAGCTTACAACAGGTGGGTCAGCTTACAACAGGTGAGTCAGTTTACAACAGGTGAGTCAGCTTACAACAGGTGGGTCAGTTTACAACAGGTGAGTCAGTTTACAACAGGTGAGTCAGCTTACAACAGGTGAGTCAGTTTACAACAGGTGAGCAGTTTACAACAGGTGGGTCAGTTTACAACAGGTGAGTCAGTTTACAACAGGTGGGTCAGCTTACAACAGGTGGGTCAGCTTACAACAGGTGAGTCAGTTTACAACAGGTGAGTCAGCTTACAACAGGTGGGTCAGTTTACAACAGGTGAGTCAGTTTACAACAGGTGAGTCAGCTTACAACAGGTGAGTCAGTTTACAACAGGTGGGTCAGTTTACAACAGGTGAGTCAGTTTACAACAGGTGGGTCAGTTTACAACAGGTGAGTCAGTTTACAACAGGTGAGTCAGTTTACAACAGGTGAGTCAGTTTACAACAGGTGGGTCAGTTTACAACAGGTGAGTCAGTTTACAACAGGTGAGTCAGTTTACAACAGGTGAGTCAGCTTACAACAGGTGGGTCAGCTTACAACAGGTGAGTCAGCTTACAACAGGTGGGTCAGCTTACAACAGGTGAGTCAGCTTACAACAGGTGAGTCAGCTTACAACAGGTGAGTCAGTTTACAACAGGTGAGTCAGCTTACAACAGGTGGGTCAGCTTACAACAGGTGAGTCAGTTTACAACAGGTGAGTCAGTTTACAACAGGTGAGTCAGCTTACAACAGGTGAGTCAGCTTACAACAGGTGAGTCAGCTTACAACAGGTGAGTCAGTTTACAACAGGTGAGTCAGTTTACAACAGGTGAGTCAGCTTACAACAGGTGAGTCAGCTTACAACAGGTGAGTCAGCTTACAACAGGTGAGTCAGCTTACAACAGGTGAGTCAGTTTACAACAGGTGAGTCAGTTTACAACAGGTGGGTCAGCTTACAACAGGTGAGTCAGCTTACAACAGGTGAGTCAGTTTACAACAGGTGAGTCAGCTTACAACAGGTGAGTCAGCTTACAACAGGTGAGTCAGTTTACAACAGGTGAGTCAGTTTACAACAGGTAACAGGTTAGAAATGTTGACCTCTTTATCAGGTTGTAAATATATTTTCTTAAATTAAAGTGAAGCGACCCTTTAAACTCTTTACACACACACACACACACACACACAGAGACCGACGTACCTGTCGGCGGCGGTTTTGACGGTGTGACAGTGTCGCCTCAGAGCGACCACAGACCTCCAAACTGACAGCAGCCGGGTCTGCTGCTGACCCACATGACCTGACCGACACTGGACACACACACACACACACACACACACACACACACACACATTTCAGTCTAAAGGCAGTTTGGTCAGAAAACCCCCCTCATCATCATCATCATCATCATCATCATACAACCCCAGAGGAGTAAAACTAAACTGCAGACCTCCCTCTCTCTCTGCCAATCATCCTCTTTCTGCTCCGCCTCCTCCACAGCTCTTGTCCAATCAGATGTCAGCTTCTGGAGGTCCTCCCTCAGGGCCTGGTTGGTCTGCTCTAATTGGCTGAGCTGCTCCCGGAGGAGAGCGTTTGTATCAGCCAGACTGACTGACCTGAGGAGAGACACACACACACACACACACACACACAGGTGAGAGACACACACACACACACACACACACACACACAGGTGAGACACACACACACACACACACACACACACACACACACACAGGTGAGACACACACACACACACACACACACACACACAGGGCTGATACACACCTCTGTTGTTCCTCCTCCAGCCTGATGAGGGCGCTCTCCAGAGAGTCACTGTGTTCATCTCTGATCGTCCGCTACGAAACAAACACACACACATCAAAACAACTACAGCACACCAACATCTGGACTACTGCAGTGACGCTACATACACACACTGTTGCAGCAGTGTTGCAGCAGTGTTACAGCTGTGCTGCAGCAGTGTTGCAGCAGTGTTGCAGCAGTGTTGCAGTAGTGTTGCAGCTGTGTTGCAGCAGTGTTGCAGCAGTGTTGCAGCAGTGTTGCAGCAGTGTTGCAGCAGTGTTGCAGCAGTGTTGCAGTAGTGTTGCAGCTGTGTTGCAGCAGTGTTGCAGCAGTGTTGCAGCTGTGCTGCAGCAGTGTTGCAGCAGTATTGCAGCAGTGTTGCAGCAGTGTTGCAGCAGTGTTGCAGCAGTGTTGCAGCAGTGTTGCAGCAGTGTTGCAGCAGTGTTGCAGCAGTGTTGCAGCAGTGTTGCAGCAGTGTTGCAGCAGTGTTGCAGCAGTGTTGCAGCAGTGTTGCAGCAGTGTTGCAGCAGTGTTGTAGCAGTGTTGCAGCAGTGTTGCAGCAGTGTTGCAGCAGTGTTGCAGTGTTGCAGCAGTGTTGCAGCAGTGTTGCAGCAGTGTTGCAGCAGTGTTGCAGCAGTGTTGCAGCAGTGTTGCAGCAGTGTTGCAGCAGTGTTGCAGCAGTGTTGCAGCAGTGTTGCAGCAGTGTTGCAGCAGTGTTGCAGCAGTGTTGCAGCAGTTGCAGTGTTGCGTGTTGCAGTGTTGCAGCTGTGTTGCGCAGCAGTGTTGCAGCAGTGTTGCAGCAGTGTTGCAGCAGTGTTGCAGCAGTGTTGCAGCAGTGTTGCAGCAGTGTTGCAGCAGTGTTGCAGCAGTGTTGCAGCAGTGTTGCAGCAGTGTTGCAGCAGTGTTGCAGTAGTGTTGCAGCAGTGTTGCAGCAGTGTTGCAGCAGTGTTGCAGCAGTGTTGCAGCAGTGTTGCAGTAGTGTTGCAGCAGTGTTGCAGCAGTGTTGCAGTAGTGTTGCAGCAGTGTTGCAGCAGTGTTGCAGCAGTGTTGCAGCAGTGTTGCAGCAGTGTTGCAGCAGTGTTGCAGCAGTGTTGCAGCAGTGTTGCAGCAGTGTTGCAGCAGTGTTGCAGCAGTGTTGCAGCAGTGTTGCAGCAGTGTTGCAGCAGTGTTTGCAGCAGTGTTGCAGCAGTGTTGCAGCAGTGTTGCAGCAGTGTTGCAGCAGTGTTGCAGCAGTGTTGCAGCAGTGTTGCAGCAGTGTTGCAGCAGTGTTGCAGCAGTGTTGCAGCAGTGTTGCAGCAGTGTTGCAGCAGTGTTGCAGCAGTGTTGCAGCAGTGTTGCAGCAGTGTTGCAGCAGTGTTGCAGCAGTGTTGCAGCAGTGTTGCAGCAGTGTTGCAGCAGTGTTGCAGCAGTGTTGCAGCAGTGTTGCAGCAGTGTTGCAGCAGTGTTGCAGCAGTGTTGCAGCAGTGTTGCGGCAGTGTTGCAGCAGTGTTGCAGCAGTGTTGCAGCAGTGTTGCGGCAGTGTTGCAGCAGTGTTGCAGCAGTGTTGCAGCAGTGTTGCAGCAGTGTTGCAGCAGTGTTGCAGCAGTGTTGCAGCAGTGTTGCAGCAGTGTTGCAGCAGTGTTGCAGCAGTGTTGCAGCAGTGTTGCAGCAGTGTTGCAGCAGTGTTGCAGCAGTGTTGCAGCAGTGTTGCAGCAGTGTTGCAGCAGTGTTGCAGCAGTGTTGCAGCAGTGTTGCAGCAGTGTTGCAGTGTTGCAGCAGTGTTGCAGCAGTGTTGCAGCAGTGTTGCAGCAGTGTTGCAGCAGTGTTGCAGCAGTGTTGCGGCAGTGTTGCAGCAGTGTTGCAGCAGTGTTGCAGCAGTGTTGCAGCAGTGTTGCAGCAGTGTTGCAGCAGTGTTGCAGCAGTGTTGCAGCAGTGTTGCAGCAGTGTTGCAGCAGTGTTGCAGCAGTGTTGCGCAGCAGTGTTGCAGCAGTGTTGCAGCAGTGTTGCAGCAGTGTTGCAGCAGTGTTGCAGCAGTGTTGCAGCAGTGTTGCAGCAGTGTTGCAGCGTTGTAGTGTTGCAGCAGTGTTGCAGCAGTGTTGCAGCAGTGTGTTGCAGCAGTGTTGCAGCAGTGTTGCAGCAGTGTTGCAGCAGTGTTGCAGCAGTGTTGCAGTGTTGCAGTGTTGCAGCAGTGTTGCAGCAGTGTTGCAGCAGTGTTGCAGCAGTGTTGCAGCAGTGTTGCAGCAGTGTTGCAGCAGTGTTGCAGCCAGTGTTGCAGCAGTGTTGCAGCAGTGTTGCAGCAGTGTTGCAGCAGTGTTGCAGCAGTGTTGCAGCAGTGTTGCAGCAGTGTGTTGCAGCAGTGTTGCAGCAGTGTTGCAGCAGTGTTGCGGCAGTGTTGCAGCAGTGTTGCAGCAGTGTTGCAGCAGTGTTGCAGCAGTGTTGCAGCAGTGTTGCAGCAGTGTTGCGCAGTGTTGCAGCAGTGTTGCAGCAGTGTTGCAGCAGTGTTGCAGCAGCAGTGTTGCAGCAGTGTTGCAGTGTGTTGCAGCAGTGTTGCAGCAGTGTTGCAGCAGTGTTGCAGCAGTGTTGCAGCTGTGTTGCAGCAGTGTTGCAGCAGTGTTGCAGCAGTGTTGCAGCAGTGTTGCAGCAGTGTTGCAGCAGTGCAGCAGTGTTGCAGCAGTGTTGCAGCAGTGTTGCAGCAGTGTTGCAGCAGTGTTGCAGCAGTGTTGCAGCAGTGTTGCAGCAGTGTTGCAGCAGTGTTGCAGCAGTGTTGCAGCAGTGTTGCAGCAGTGTTGCAGCAGTGTTGCAGCAGTGTTGCAGCAGTGTTGCGGCAGTGTTGCAGCAGTGTTTGCAGCAGTGTTGCAGCAGTGTTGCAGCAGTGTTGCAGCAGTGTTGCAGCAGTGTTGCAGCAGTGTTGCAGCAGTGTTGCAGCAGTGTTGCAGCAGTGTTGCAGCAGTGTTGCAGCAGTGTTGCAGCAGTGTTGCAGCAGTGTTGCAGCAGTGTTGCAGCAGTGTTGCAGCAGTGTTGCAGCAGTGTTGCAGCAGTATTGCAGCAGTATTGCAGCAGTGTTGCAGCAGTGTTGCAGCAGTGTTGCAGCAGTGTTGCAGCAGTGTTGCAGCAGTGTTGCAGCAGTGTTGCAGCAGTGTTGCAGCAGTGTTGCAGCAGTGTTGCGGCAGTGTTGCAGCAGTGTTGCAGCAGTGTTGCAGCAGTGTTGCAGCAGTGTTGCGGCAGTGTTGCAGCAGTGTTGCAGCAGTGTTGCAGCAGTGTTGCAGCAGTGTTGCAGCAGTGTTGCAGCAGTGTTGCAGCAGTGTTGCGGCAGTGTTGCGGCAGTGTTGCGGCAGTGTTGCAGCAGTGTTGCAGCAGTGTTGCAGCAGTGTTGCAGCAGTGTTGCAGCTGTGCTGCAGCAGTGTTGCAGCAGTATAGCAGCAGTGTTGCAGCAGTGTTGCAGCAGTGTTGCAGCAGTGTTGCAGCAGTGTTGCAGCAGTGTTGCAGCAGTATTGCAGCAGTGTTGCAGCAGTGTAGCAGCAGTGTTGCAGCAGTGTTGCAGCAGTGTTGCAGCAGTGTTGCAGCAGTATAGCAGCAGTGTTGCAGCAGTGTTGCAGCAGTGTTGCAGCAGTGTTGCAGCAGTGTTGCAGCAGTGTTGCAGCAGTGTTGCAGCAGTGTTGCAGCAGTGTTGCAGCAGTGTTGCAGCAGTGTTGCAGCAGTGTAGCAGCAGTGTTGCAGCAGTGTTGCAGCAGTGTTGCAGCAGTGTTGCAGCAGTGTTGCAGCAGTGTTGCAGCAGTGTTGCAGCAGTTATGTTGCAGCAGTGTTGCAGCAGTGTTGCAGCAGTGTTGCAGCAGTGTTGCAGCAGTGTTGCAGCAGTGTTGCAGCAGTGTTGCAGCAGTGTTGCAGCAGTATTGCAGCAGTGTTGCAGCTGTGTTGCAGCAGTGTTGCAGCAGTGTTGCAGCAGTGTTGCAGCAGTATAGCAGCAGTATAGCAGCAGTGTTGCAGCAGTGTTGCAGCAGTATTGTAGCAGTGTTGCAGCTGTGTTGCAGCAGTGTTGCAGCAGTGTTGCAGCAGTGTTGCAGCAGTATTGCAGCTGTGTTGCAGCAGTATAGCAGCAGTATTGCAGCTGTGTTGCAGCAGTGTTGCAGCAGTGTTGTTGCAGCAGTATTGCAGCAGTGTTGCAGCAGTGTTGCAGCAGTGTTGCAGCAGTATTGCAGCAGTATTGCAGCAGTGTTGCAGCAGTGTTGCAGCAGTGTTGCGGCAGTGTTGCAGCAGTGTTGCAGCAGTGTTGCAGCAGTGTTGCAGCAGTGTTGCAGCAGTGTTTGCAGCAGTGTTGCAGCAGTGTTGTTGCAGCTGTGTTGCAGCAGTGTTGCAGCAGTGTTGCAGCAGTGTTGCAGCTGTGTTGCAGCAGTGTTGCAGCAGTGTTGCAGCAGTGTTGCAGCAGTATTGCAGCAGTGTTGCAGCAGTGTTGCAGCAGTGTTGCAGCAGTGTTGCAGCAGTGTTGCAGCAGTGTTGCAGCAGTGTTGCAGCAGTGTTGCAGCAGTGTTGCAGCTGTGTTGCAGCAGTGTTGCAGCAGTGTTGCAGCAGTGTTGCAGCAGTGTTGCAGCAGTGTTGCAGCAGTGTTGCAGCAGTGTTGCAGCAGTGTTGCAGCAGTGTTGCAGCAGTGTTGCAGCAGTGTTGCAGCAGTGTTGCAGCAGTGTTGCAGCAGTGTTGCAGCAGTGTTGCAGCAGTGTTGCAGCAGTGTTGCAGCAGCAGTGTTGCAGCAGTGTTGCGGCAGTGTTGCAGCAGTGTTGCAGCAGTGTTGCAGCAGTGTTGCAGCAGTATAGCAGTAGTGTTGCAGCAGTGTTGCAGCAGTGTTGCAGCAGTGTTGCAGCAGTATTGCAGCAGTGTTGCAGCAGTATAGCAGCAGTATAGCAGCAGTGTTGCAGCAGTGTTGCAGCAGTGTTGCAGCAGTGTTGCAGCAGTGTTGCAGCAGTGTTGCAGCAGTGTTGCAGCAGTGTTGCAGCAGTGTTGCAGCAGTGTTGCAGCAGTGTTGCAGCAGTGTTGCAGCAGTGTTGCAGCAGTGTTGCAGCAGTGTTGCAGCAGTGTTGCAGCAGTGTTGCAGCAGTGTTGCAGCAGTATTGCAGCAGTGTTGCAGCAGTGTTGCAGCAGTGTTGCAGCTGTGTTGCAGCAGTGTTGCAGCAGTGTTGCAGCTGTGTTGCAGCAGTGTTGCAGCAGTGCAGCAGTGTTGCAGCAGCAGTGTTGCAGCAGTGTTGCAGCAGCAGCAGCAGTGTTGCAGCTGTGTTGCGGCAGTGTAGCAGCAGTGTTGCAGCAGTGTTGCAGCAGTGTTGCAGCAGTGTTGCAGCAGTGTTGCAGCAGTGTTGCAGCAGTGTTGCAGCAGTGTTGCAGCAGTGTTGCAGCAGTGTTGCAGCAGTGTTGCGTGTGCAGCAGTGTGCAGCAGTATTGCAGCAGTGTTGCAGCAGTGTTGCAGCAGTGTTGCAGCAGTGTTGCAGCAGTGTTGCAGCAGTGGTGTTGCAGCAGTGTTGCAGCAGTGTTGCAGCAGTGTTGCAGCAGTGTTGCAGCAGTGTTGCAGCAGTGTTGCAGCAGTGTTGCAGCAGTGTTGCAGCAGTGTTGCAGCAGTGTTGCAGCAGTGTTGCAGCAGTATTGCAGCAGTGTTGCAGCAGTGTTGCAGCAGTGTTGCAGCAGTGTTGCAGCTGTGTTGCAGTAGTATAGCAGCAGTATTGCAGCAGTGTTGCAGCAGTGTTGCAGCTGTGTTGCAGCAGTGTTGCAGCAGTGTTGCAGCAGTGTTGCAGCAGTGTTGCAGCAGTGTTGCAGCAGTGTTGCAGCTGTGTTGCAGCAGTGTTGCAGCAGTATTGCAGCTGTGTTGCAGCAGTATTGCAGCTGTGTTGCAGCAGTGTTGCAGCAGTGTTGCAGTAGTATAGCAGCAGTGTTGCAGCAGTGTTGCAGCAGAGTCTGACCTCAGTGTTGAGCAGCTTTGTGTGTTCTTCCTGCAGCTGAAGCTCCACATGCTGACATCGATCTTTGTACTCCAGCACCTGCAGACAGAAACAAAACATAGTTTTTTTAAATACAAAGAATGTCCAACTCTGAGTTTTCTTGTTTTAATAATTATTTTTAAAAGTGTCACATTTTTTAGCAATAAAAAAGTTAAAGTAAAATAACGTACCCTATCGATAAGTTGTAAGAGTAGTAGTATCGATAAAACACCCATCCCTGCCATTATAAAGTGAAGCTGCAACGATTAGTCTATTAATCAATTAGTCGACCTACAGAAAATGATTTTGAACTATTGTGATAATCGATAACTGTTTAAATATCTGTGGGTTCTTAAAGACATTTGGGACGTGACCCTGGACTCTTGGACCATTTTCCATCTGACATTTTCACAATTTTCTGACATTTCATAAATTAAAGGACAACGCACAAGTTAAACCTGTAACACCTTTATACAGGCTGATCACAAAGTGGTACCCACTGCTGCTAATACTGCTTTTGTTATTATCAATCTTATAATGTGCATCTTATAGTAATACTAACACACGCACCTTGTTCTGCAGCCGGTGGATGAGCAGAGCTTGTCTGGCCTCCCTCTCTCTCCCCTCCCTCACCCTCCTCCTCCACTCCCTCTGCTCACCCTCCACTCGCAGCGAGAGGGCGAGCGAGGGAGACACTGACTGGCACAGCTGGAGAGAGAGAGAGAGAGATGTAATGGTTTGATTCATGCTGATGATCACATGACCTCCTCCCCCGTCTCCTCCCCCTCCTCACCCTGTCATTGAGAGCTCTGCTCCTGGACTCCAGCTCCTCTCTCTCTGCTCGACTCTCTGCCAGCTCCTCCTGCAGACGACACACTTCCTGTTTAAGCTCCGCCTTCTCCTGCTGCCACCCAATCAGCAGCCGCGCCTCCATGCCCACAGGTCGACGGGGTCTTCAGTGACGCAGAGCAGAGCTGATGGACGGTCAGGTGCTCATGCAGTAACTCCGTCCAGCAGGGGGCGCCGCCCAGCTGCATCAGACACCACAGGTTCCTCAGGTACTGTTTGTACGTCACTACATTTATCTGACGGCTTTAGTTACTTTACATGTTAAAACACACGAAGAGTTTATTAAATCTGATGTTTCGTTATAAATGAAACTCCAGCAGTTTATTCGAGTGCAGCTGAGTCGATCAGTCGACTGACAGAAGATTAATCAGCAGCTGTTTTGATGTTTGAAGTCGTTTCTCCTGTAAATCACTTCCTGGCTGCAGCTGCTCACCTCATCTTTTACATTAATGCACGAGGAATAATAACCTGATGATAGAATATATAACAGCACAGCAGCCACAGGGACGCTGCACTGCTTTAATGCTTTACACTCTCAGTAACTGTTACAGGCTGAAACTCGTGCAGGTTTGGATTTAAGGACCTGTTGCTATGACAACAGCTCCTGCTGAATCTGAAGGACTGGAAAAGTCCAGGAGTCAAGTCACGAGCAAACTCTGCGGTGGACAGAATAACAGAAACACCACGTGATTACAACATCCAGACACGTGTTCGCATTATGACGTCATGAAGCCGCGCGTAATCCGCTTGTGCTGAGCGTTAATCCTGCTGTTAAACCGCAGAGGCAGCGGAAGAGCTAACCCGTCAGAAACACCCACAGACTGACCACAGCCCGGCTCGAGCCCGGCTCGAACCCGGTCCGACCCGGTCCGACCCGGACTGCCTGCTGCGGACAGCTGGCACTTTACGGAGCGTTATCAGCGTTAACGGCCGGTTTATAGAGGAACTAACGTTAACTAACGACCGCAGCTAGCCTGTTAGCATGCTAACAGCAGGAAAACAAACAGTGAATAAAGTTCGTACCTGCGGCCGCTGAAGCTGCTGCACGAGCGTCACTCGCTCACTGTCACACAGCGAACATCAAACTCTTTAAAACTACAAAAGCGCCGCTCGTCCAGCTAGCACAAGCTGCTGTTGTTGTTAGCACGTTCAAAACGGGAAGCCTGACCTTTCACCCCGGAAACGGACGGTCACGTGACCGGAAGCAACGCTCTGAAATTCAAACAGCGACATCTGCCGAGAAAAAATAAATATACGAAACAAAACAAACAAGAAAACTAACGTTTAGATCGACTTCAAAAGTATATTTGACAAGATAAAGTAAACTACATTAAAAATAAATTAAACTGAAAAATCAAAACATATTTCGACTGACTTCGAACGTTTATTTTGGCTTCTATTTTGAAATAAATGAGAAATATATGATTTTTTTGGATTAAAAGTTTATTACGTTTCCCAAAGTTCAGTTCAAATGAAGTCAGTCATCTTCCTCTGAGCGGCAGCCCCGTGTTCACAGCGTTTTCAGTAGGCAGACGCTTCCTTTTCTTTCACTGTTCATTTGACAGATTCATGACAGTAAACGCAGAGAACTGCATAACAATGCAATGCACCACAGCATTTAAAGCATTATACATTCATCTCATGATGTATAAATATATAAATAGGGATGAAACCAAACTGGAGCAGAGAAGAGCGACAACAGAGAAATCAGATAACGGCTAAACTACCATATTCTGAATAATAAACTCAGCCTTAGGTAATTAATTGTTTATCATGAACAGTAATAATATATTATTACTCCAAAACACCACAGTCATCTAGCATTTATAGGCAAACACAACACAAACATTATAAATTACTGTTTTATACAATAATATTAGCTGTATACAGGAACAAAAACGTTATTCTTAGAGTTATGCGTCACGTTAGAGTCCGTAACAGCATCTTATTCATGAACATTATTACAGAACAGACACACTGTTTATTTCATAACAAACCTCCACATACAGAAATATTAATATTCAGTTAGAAGCAGTCGACCCGGAGCACAAAAGCTTTTCTTTGGTTTCACAGAACAACAATGCTGCGTCACGTGACAATCACATGTTCTGCTTTGGTAGATCAGAACATCTGAAGCAGTTTGAACTAATATTTCTGATTCTTACAATAGCTTATTACATTTATAACAAGTTCAGAAGTCATTACATTTCTTCCAGTTTCAAACATTAAACAATTATTTAAAGGAAAACAGTGTAAAATAATTCAGTCAGTTTTGCAAAGCAACATTCAAAATAAAGTGTACTCTTATTTTGAAAATACAACCATTCGAAGGACGTGGTCACGCCAGCTTCAAATCACCGCGCTGACCAATGACGAGCCGCCCTGACAGAGCTGCGCTCTGATTGGACGGAGAGCCGCAGAGTCCAAAAAGGAGGAAGCTATCGTAGCTTATTGGCCGAGTGTCACCGCCAGGAACCGCTCAAACTCCGGGACACCGGCGACCGCAACCATCAGTTTCTCCTCCGCCGTCAGTATGGAACAGATGTCCGCTAGGAACTTCGGTACACGGGGAGACGTTTACAGGGGGAAGAAAATCTGAAGTTCAGCTCCGCTCAACTTCAACTTCGTCGCTCTGGTCGCTGGCATCGCGCCGCTCGCTCGCCGTTCAAACTGTTCGGTTAGCAACTGAGCTAGCTAACTTGCTAACTAGCGCTTACTTTTTTCAGTTTCTTTTAGTTTTCTTTCGCGAGTATCTGTCCACATATCTTGTTGAGAGATCATTGCATAATAATAAAAAAAAAAGGCTAAAATACGTCTAAAAGTCTTAAGTTAAGCTACCTAGCTTGGTGAGCTATAGCGTTAGTTAACATTTTAGCGCTTCCGCTTCCCTCGTCTCGCAGTCAGTGGGGTTTTTTAACGGGTTTTTGGTTAGACGCCTGAAATGAGGTCTGTGGGAAACACAAGCTTAAGAGATTTTCACGTTTTGTTCTACGACAACAACGAGTGGCTAAATGAGACTACAGAGGGTGTCGGGGACGTTAAACGTCATCACGCCGAACACGAAAACTCATCTACTCACTGCTCCGCCTTTACAGCCTCGATGTGTCCAGTTTGTGTTTTATACGTCCGTGGTTTATACTCGCACTCTGCAAACTAGTCGAGGTCACGCTAAGAGGAAAGGCCTTTGTAGAAGAGGTTAGCGCGAGACAACACATCACAAGTTGGAAGCTTAGTGGTGGTGACGCTGAAGTCGTGCGACCGCGGTGCAGTACGTTTATAACGTTAGCTATTTACTCATGGCGGTCGCATTTACGCTTCACAAATCATGAGAGCGGTGTTCATTTGTGAAGATTATCTTGGAGAACAAAACGTGTCATAAACGTTTGGATGGAAAAAGCCCATTGGCTTTTTGTCGGGGGAACCAGGGCGATGCTAACTTCCGGGTTGGCCTACAACAAGACGTCATACCTGCAGCGTCTACAGAGAGCTGAAGTCCTGACGTCACTTCCTGTTAGCCTCTGAATGAAGAACGATAGTAGATCGTTTTTAAAAAAACTAAAGTCCTTAATTAAACAAATGAAGCCACATGACACATTAATGTTGAGAAAGTCTCTGTTCCAAAGCTGATCTTTAAATATTAGAATTGTCGCAAATGTCGATGTGATTTTGAACGAGGTTTTCTCACTTGAGTCCGGTGATGACGAGACGAGGTCAGGAGGAAGCAGATAAAAATATATTTGTCAAGGTTACAGACTGAAGAGTTGGTGTATAAACTAACTGTAATCGCTTCACTGCAGGGCTGAAAGCGAGACCCACTCCACCACCGGGCCGGACCTCTGTGTTAGTGTTTATGCTGATGTTAGAAACCTCCCAGCGCCGGGAACAGACACATCTGGTGTGATTCTCCTTATTTAAAACGTTTTTTCGGGAGTTTTTCTTCTGCTGTCGAGCAGAGCTTGACGTGACGTTTTGTAAACCGGTTTATAAAGTCTGTTGAAGAGAAGCGCAACATATAAATCGTGTTTACTATCGTTAGTTTTTGTGCTTGTAGAGCCCTGAAGATGACGTAGCTTGAACAATATTACACAAGAGAGCTGAAGGGGAGGCAAAGATACTGCAGGAGGTGGATCTGAGTCAGAAACCTCCTCCTCCTCAGGGTCCTAACTCCGTCAGGTCTGAACTCACAGACATGAAACATCGAATCGTTCAGCGCGACTCACACTTCCAGAGGAGATCATCGTCTCTGACGTCCGTCCAGAATAAACCTCCAGAAAGCGGCTGCAGAACCTGCCTGAGAATCCTGCTGTTTCTAAGTTTCCTTCAGTCTCACAGTGATCCAGAGACAGCTGTCTGTCCGTCCACGGGTCCACTGCAGACAGGAGCTGCTGACTGCTGGGTCGGCTGCTCTGACGGGACAGTCTGACCGCATGTGAACACGTACAGGCTGAAAACACGGGGCTCAAAAGAGAAAACCAGTTCATTACAACATTACAACAGCACATTTGATGAGCTCTCGCTCTCCTGATGCCTTTAATGTTGTCTGCCGTCATGCTGGCTCCCACGCAGGCCTATATGTTGGTGTTAGCACGTTAGCATCTGTCAGATTAGCAACAACATGTTTCCTCCATTTTCACACAAAAAGTAAAATTTCACTCTGAGCTGATAAAATGCAGCAGAAGGAAAAAACTCAGAGGTCCACCTTAAAATACGAGGACGGGGTCTAACCTGCCGGAGGAGCAGCCGGGTCACAGAGGAGCTCACTGTGGGGGGGGGGGTCTGACTCTTCTGTGACAGTCAGCTGAACATCTTTGGCTTGTTGGTCGAGCAAAACAAGGAATCTGGAGATCAAAAGCCGACTTTGTAGTTTTGGTGTCACTTTGAAGATCTTTAATGAGAAGTGTGCTTCGCTTTCTTTTTACTGTATGATAAAAGGCTTCACTTTGACCCTAAACTACAAACCAAACTTTCATTGGGTTTCAGCGGCTGTAGACCTGAATGGGATTTGGTGCTGGACCTTTGTGTAGTTGTTAATGGTGATTTAAGATGCCAGTCCTGGAAGAGTCCTTGAGGGCGCCGTCCTCATCGGCAGAGCTTAACGTGACCGTCTTAATAAACGGTTTAAGAAAAGTGCTACGTACATGCATCAGCCCTGAAGAAGACGTAGCTGGAACAGTACATCAGCAGGATTCGACTCTTCTTCCTCAGGCTCAGCGTGTGAAGCGTCTCAGGATTTAACTCTGAAGTCTTCGCTCAGTCCTGAAGAAAACGTGGCTGTAAACGGTGATTTGATGTAGGTGGTTAATTACAAGTTGTTCTGCAGTTTGAGGACCTCGCTGAGCCCGGAGGTGACGACGGTCGAGTCTCGCAGAAGTGTGTCGAACTTTGTGCTGAGTGTTTCTAAAGTCGCAGCTCCTCACAGAGGCTGAAGTCCGAAGCTGCAGGACGGAGTTTCATTCAGTAGGTCCTGAGTTTGAAGACCTTGCTGAGCCTGGAGGTGGCGCTGGAGTAGACGAGGAAGGAGCCTTCGTCGGTGCTGAAGTGCTCCCAGTCTCTGCAGCCGAACGTTGGCAGACTGTGAACCGGAACGAAGCCCTCGTAACCCTGCCACCTGAAAACACAAAACATGCAGAGATAGTAACCCGCAAATCCACAAAGTCTGCACAGACAGCCTCTGGCAGGAAGTACGAACCTGTAGACGACGCTGTTCAGAGAGTACGAGCTGCCGTCGTGAGAGTTGGCCACAACCAAGAACTTCTCCTCTCCGATGGTGAAGAACTCCCAGTCCACAGCGCTGAACACAACAACACATTAATACATCGCAGTCTCTTTAAAGGGCACTTCCAATGTTTTTGCTCTCAGATCTCAGCTGTCGGACTATTTCCCGCGAACGCGAACGATTGCAGTATTCAAAATAACCGTGGAGCCGACCTTTCTCCGTCACGCCAACTCATTTTACTCCCATTAAGATTGTTCAATGACTCCTACTGCATTAATAAAACTAGAAAAGGCTAAATGCTGTATGTGGTGTGACCCCCAGTAAAGGGGCGGCTGTGGCCGATCACAGGGTTGGCGGTTCGATCCCCGGCTCCTCCTGTTCACCAGCGTGGTCGCTCGCTGCCATCACTGTGACCGTGTGTGTGAATCAGAGACAACTTGTAAAGTACTTCGGATAAAAGCGCTTTATAAATCTGCCCAGTCTGCGCTCGCTTACGCTGAAAAGTGCAGTTAAAGTGTCTTAAAATGTGAACTGTTTGCGTGTGAGATGTTGAGTGATAGTTACAGATTGAGGTGAAGAACTTAAAGCAGTGGAAGTGTCAGCTGAAGTTGAAGCTCTCAAAGGGTTTAACGTGTAGAGTGAGAGCTGAAAGCGGTTTTAAATGATCGGTTTAAACGTAGCAATGAAAGCAGTTGAAATCTACGTTGAAGCCGAAGGCCAGTTGGGGAGTGTGCACTGTGAGGAGTTGAAGTGTCAGTAAATTCAGGAGCTGAAGAGGCGGAATCGGATTTTTACTGTTGATGTTTAATGCAGCCAAACTCCGCTGGAAACATCTGGATTTCAGTGCACTGGACTCCTAAATCTAAAGTACATCAACATGAGCTAAAGTGTACCACGTACTTACTACTTATTTTACCTTTTGATCCAGGTGCCATTTTTGTTTTTTTTCACCAGAGCACTCGTCCATTAACTTACGTTTATATGCACAACAAAACCCAGGACGTTATTGGAAAACATGCCGAAGGAACAGTCCAACGCTTCTCCAGTCTGGCGGTAAGACTGGATATAAACCCGCGGTGTAATGAGCGGGTTGGTCACCTGTGTGTGAGGATGTCCTGGAAGCGGATGAAGGTCTGCGTGAGCGTGTTGAGCTCGTACACGGTGGAGTTGATGCTGTAGAGGCTCGGGCCGCGGTCCGAAACCTTCTGACTGTTGGCGACGGCCAGAAAGAACCTGCCGTCGATCTGAAACGTCTCCCAGTCCGTCGCTCCCACCGTCTGCAGAGACGAACAAACGCACACCTGAAGCGTAACCACCTCTGAAGCTTTACTCGACGAACACGAACACCACGATGTAACATCTCAACAACTACTGGTCAGATTTCCATTAAATGTACTGTTGATATTCATGTTCTCCAGAGGAAAAATCTGACCAACTGACCTTCTGTCTAGCGCCACCAACAGGCAAAAACACCCACTGATACGCAAGAAATATCTAAATGTTTTGACCGTAACTGGTCCGGTTGTCCTTAAACGTCCTGATCTCCTTCCTGCTCTCCAGAGGATGAACCCTTCAGATTTAATGACTGCGTGATCTGATTCTGTGTCTGTAAACAAAGTCACGTCGATCGATCAAGAACGAGTCCAAACGGGAGTCCGAGTCAAAAATGGGGGTCAAGTCTGAGTCAAGCCTCTGAAATGGCTCGATAAGAGAGCCTGAGACTAAGTCAAAAAATGGTCTGAGTCAAGGCCTGGACGATAAGACCGAGTCCAAAGCGGGAGTTGAGTCTAAGTCTAAAATGGGGGTCGAGTCTGAGTCAAGGCCTGGACTGAAAGCCAAGACCGAGAGATTCTGAGCCAAGACCGAGTCCAAACGGGAGTTCAGATTGAGTCAAGACCGAGTTCTGATGGGGGTTAGGCTTGAATCAAAACTAGGGGTCAAGACTGAGTCTAAATGGGATCTAGATCGAGTTCAGACCAAGACCAATGAGTTTAAGTTTTTTCAGTATTTTAGAGTATTTCTAAAATCCTGGTTACACTGCACTTCCCTCTCAAATCATATTTCGTGGTTTGTTTTAATATTATACATAATTAGTCGTGTGAGTCTTTTTAATTTAATGATCAGAGATCATCAGTGTGTTTTTGTTCTGTGTGTAATGACTCCTGCAGCCTGTAGAGGGTTTTCATTCAAGCACGCAGTTCCTCCCGGCTGCGACTGTTTCCGTCAGAAGTTGAATTAAAGGTTTTTTGTGGTTTTAAAATCCAATAAAAGTCTTCAGTCAGACGATCCGCCATGACGGACGAGTCCAAACAGTCTGCTGCTGGAAACCCCCTCACACTCTCACATTAATCACACTCCTCTGGCTTCCTGTGTTTTAATGGGAGGGTTTCGTCTCCTTTTTAATCAGAGCATCATGAACTAACTGAGCAGAAGAAATAAAAACACATTTCCATAAATGTGAAAGTGATTTTACAGACCTGCTTTCATGTGAACGTCTGTCATCACATTACTGTTTTATTACTGTTGGACCTTTTACTGCAGGACGTCCTGCCGTCTGATGTGTACAGGACTGAGTGAAGGATGATTTTATTACAGCTGCACATGAAGATTATTGTCACTGTTAATCAATCTGCTAAACGCCATCAGGAAGGTGGTGAGCTCTGGTTAAAAGCTCGGGAAAAGACAGTAAGTGACTTTTTTGTGTCAAATTAATCTCTTGATTTTATATTTTGATTTTTTTTTTTTTTGATAAACTGATCAGGTCTGGAGTCAAAGTCACAAAAGCTGAATCCAAGACCAGTTTCAAGACTCAAGAGTCCAGATTTAGTCCAAACAGGTCCAAGTCAAAACACCAACCAGACCTAGACTAGTCCGAGACTAGTCCAAGTCCAAACAATGGCCGCAACTAAAAGACCCAGGATGTAATGAACTCCTTTCACAACAAGGAAACAGTTTTTATCCCAACGCTGCTTTCATCTCATTAAACAGCGGAGAGACTGAACTGCAGGTTTGTTCACATCCTGTGGAATCAGCTGAAGCCGTCACCTCGGGCTCAGCGTGGAGACTCAAACCCCTCAGGTGTGTTTCCCTGCGGCTGTGAGTCAGCAGCTGCTTTATGTGTGTGATTAGTGGTTGGACGTCGTCACGTCGCGCTGCTGTTAGTGTCTGATTACTGTGATAATCCTCTTCATCACGTCTGTCTGCTCTCAGCTCTGCTGTCATCCCGCTGTGAGCGTCTCATGGGACTCACCTGTACAGGTAGAGACTCACCTGTACAGCCAGAGACTCACCTGTACAGGTAGAGACTCACCTGTACAGCCAGAGACTCACCTGTACAGCCAGAGACTCACCTGTACAGGCAGAGACTCACCTGTACAGGCAGAGACTCACCTGTACAGCCAGAGACTCACCTGTACAAGCAGAGACTCACCTGTACAGGCAACCAGAGACTCACCTGTACAGCCAGAGACTCACCTGTACAGGCAACCAGGGACTCACCTGTACAGCCAGAGACTCACCTGTACAGGCAACCAGGGACTCACCTGTACAGCCAGAGACTCACCTGTACAAGCAGAGACTCACCTGTGCAGCCAGAGACTCACCTGTACAGCCAGAGACTCACCTGTACAGGCAACCAGGGACTCACCTGTACAGCCAGAGACTCACCTGTACAAGCAGAGACTCACCTGTACAGGCAGAGACTCACCTGTACAGGCAACCAGGGACTCACCTGTACAGCCAGAGACTCACCTGTACAAGCAGAGACTCACCTGTGCAGCCAGAGACTCACCTGTACAGGCAACCAGGGACTCACCTGTACAGCCAGAGACTCACCTGTACAAGCAGAGACTCACCTGTGCAGCCAGAGACTCACCTGTACAGCCAGAGACTCACCTGTGCAAGCAGAGACTCACCTGTACAAGCAGAGACTCACCTGTACAGCCAGAGACTCACCTGTACAGCCAGAGACTCACCTGTACAGTCAGAGACTCACCTGTGCAAGCAGAGACTCACCTGTGCAAGCAGAGACTCACCTGTACAGGCAGAGACTCACCTGTACAAGCAGAGAGCCAAAGGGTTCATCCTCTGGGGAGCAGGAAGGAGATCAGGAACTTGCTCACGTTTGTTTTAAGTTGTTTTGTTCTTCTTTCTCAGATAATGTTTGACATTATGATCAATAACAAAATAAAGATTTTGTAAAGATGACATAGTTTCTGCATAATTAGGAGTTTAAATTACAATAAAAAAGCTCTCAGAATTACGATTACTAGAAAGATAAAGATCTTATCATAAGGAGGTAAAGAAATAATTAATCTACAGTCTTTTTTTGGCTTTTTAAACATTTGAACTTGTTAAAATGAATTAGAACAGCGAATAAATATGAGATCCGAATCTCATAATCTCAAGAAAAAGATCTAATGATTATGATGAGAAAAGATGCCATAGCTACGAGAAAAATATCTTTTAGTTACTACAAACACAATCTCATAATTACAATAAACAAAACGTTCTCGAAATTACGAAATACAGATTTCATAATTAATTAATTAATAATAGATGTCATAATTACAAATTCCTTATAATAAATCAAAGCCTGTCGTAAACCCGTTACCCATAAAACCTGCGTACGACAGAAGACGTTCACATACAGGAGCTCACCATCGGCGTTTCATTTGTTACGTTTATCTCTGATGTAACGACTCCTTTAGGTGTATGATGATAAAAATAATAACAACAAACAAACAACAACAAAAGATCTTCCAGGTGCCGTGTGGATGCTGTGTGTCTCGTCTGAAACCACCACTGGACGGCGTCAAAGCTGGACATTTTCTAACGCTACAACACCTGCTGCCGTCACATCTATCACATAAAGACACTGACCGGGATGTTCTGGAAGGTCTGGAAGCAGCCGTCCAGCCAGACGTAGACGGTGGAGCTGATGGTGGTGGTCTGACCGTCGAAGGTGTTGGCGACCACCAGGAAGTGGTACGGTCCGACGGAGAAGAACTCCCAGTCATACGCTCCGGACGTGGACAGAGTCTGGTTCACCTCAAACAGCTAAAGGGACGGGAGAGAGGACAAGAGAGGATGAGACGGGAGAGGAAAAGGTAGGAGAGGACAACGCAAGACATGGCAGGAATTGGACAGGACGGGAGAGGATGGGCAGACTTAGAGAGGACAGGACGGGACAGGACGGAAGAGGATGGGCAGACTTAGAGAGGACAGGACAGGACAGGACAGGACGGGAGAGGATGGGGCAGACTTAGAGAGGACAGGACAGGACAGGACAGGAGAGGACAGGACAGGACAGGACAGGACAGGAGAGGATGGGGCAGACTTAGAGAGGACAAGAGAGGATGAGACGGGAGAGGAAAAGGTAGGAGAGGACAACGCAAGACATGGCAGGAATTGGACAGGACGGGAGAGGATGGGCAGACTTAGAGAGGACAGGACGGGACAGGACGGAAGAGGATGGGACAGACTTAGAGAGGACAGGATGGGACAGGACATGACGGAAGAGGATGGGGCAGACTTAGAGAGGACAGGACGGGACAGGACAGGACGGGAGAGGATGGGGCAGACTTAGAGAGGACAGGACAGGACAGGACAGGACGGGGAGAGGATGGGGCAGACTTAGAGAGGACAGGACAGGACAGGACAGGAGAGGAGAGGAGAGGAGAGGAGAGGACAGGACAGGAGAGGATGGGGCAGACTTAGAGAGGACAGGACAGGACAGGACAGGACAGGACAGGAGAGGATGGGGCAGACTTAGATAGGACAGGACAGGACAGGACGGGAGGACAAGAAAGGAAGACGAGAACATTAAAGGACAGAAAGAGACGGGAGAGGACGGGACAGGAAAAGATAGGACAACAAGACAGAAGAGCAGAGGACAGGGCTGGACAGGACAGTGAGTTGGACATCTGTGATTCATATATGGAGCAGAGTTTGGACAACATGTCTGCGAGGACAGCGTTACCTTTGTGTCTGGGTTCCACCTGTAGATCACACTGTGGATGTTGTGGTTGGAGTCTCTGGCTGAGGACACAAAGAGACGCTTTTAAATCATTTTAAACTGTAATAAATCACTCTAAGGACACATCACTAACGTCAGTGTCCATATTTACAGTATTAGGACCAACTCGAGTCACCGGCCCGCAGACGCACAGGGTCGCGGTTAGCTCGGCGCGCTCCGATTCGTTGTTTGCGGTCACGTGATTCTGATGACGCTCCAAATTCAGAACGAGGCAGGAAGTGAAAGGCAGAATGGACGAGACGGAGGAAAGCCCGCGCTGTGTTAGTTATTGATTACTCTCTGTGTCATCCCGGTCAACTGGGCTAAAAACCTGTTTAGAGCTCACAGTGACCTTTGACCTTTGAGTCAAAAGTGTCACCTGTACAGGTGAGTCTAGCTGTGGAATGTGGTCATCAGTTCTTGGCCAAAACCGTGTTTTGTGAGGTCACAGTGACCTTTGACCTTTGACCACCAAATTATTCTAATCAGCTCATCCTTGAGTCCAAGTGGACGTTTGTTTAATAACCAAACCAGCTGTTTTCTGAGTGAAACGTCTCAATCAAAAAAATCTAAATATTTAAAAAAGTAAAACCAGAAAAATAAGAGCGCTGGTCCAAATCCTTCAAAATAAAAGCGTCATCTCCACAAAGTAAAACATTACATTTGGTATAAATACTGCGAAAGTGTGTAATGCTTCATTAGTGTCCTGGTGATGATGATGTGATGATGTAATCTGATATTAAGGAAACGCAGACAGGTTTCAGTTGGTTAAGTGATTTCAGTAAATCGTTCGAGTCCCAACCTTTTAGCGTCTCCTCACCTTTATGTTTCTGGGTTATGACCTAAAGTGAGATTTGGTCTGTAAACATTTATCCACTTCGTACCTGTTCACCTGTTTTAATGTTCTGCTTTTATTCTGAAGGCCAGGGGTGACATCAGAAGTCCTATTGATGACGATGGAACAACAACACCGTAATTTACTGATATCTCATTATTCTGATTAATATATTTGTTTTGTATTATATATAATTAGTTTAGACAAAATTAATCTCCGACTTCTCATCTGACTGTTCCTTTAAATGTGTGTGTGTTACTGTGGTGTGAAAAATTGTTTTTGGATGTTTGTCACACTTAAATGTTTCAGATCATCAAACTAATTTAAGAATTAGTCAAAGATAACACAAGTAAACACAAAATGCAGTTTTTAAATGAAGGGTGTTATTATTAAGGGAAAACAAAATCCAAACCTACATGGCCCTGTGTGAAATAGTGATTGCCCCCTAAACCTAATAACTGGTTGCTCCACCCTTAGCAGCAACAACTGCAGTCAAGCGTTTGCGATAACTTGCAATGAGTCTTTTACAGCGCTGTGGAGGAGTTTTGGCCCACTCATCTTTGCAGAATTGTTGTAATTCAGCCACATTGGAGGGTTTTCGAGCATGAACTGCCTTTTTAAGGTCACGCCACAGCATCTCAATAGGATTCAGGTCAGCTGAAGGTTCGGCTATTATGCAACAGATGCTGAATAAACATTCGCAAACAGTTTGCTCAACTTACCTCCACTTGGCCACTCCAAAGTCTTCATTTTGTTCTTTTTTGTTTTAAAAGACTCATTGCAAGTTATCGCAAACGCTTGATTGCAGTTGTTGCTGCTAAGGGTGGAGCAACCAGTTATTAGGTTTAGGGGGCAATCACTTTTTCACACAGGGCCATGTAGGTTTGGATTTTGTTTTCCCTTAATAATAACAACCTTCATTTAAAAACTGCATTTTGTGTTTACTTGTTTAACACAGTAACACACACACACAGTAACACACAGCAGGTGTTACAGGTGTTATTTCACGACAGACGAGGAGACTCAAGCTCAAACAGCCTCGTTTGAGCACGAACACAAAACAAACTCAAGGTCCATTCATTAACTATTCTGGAACTTTTCATAATATTACAGGTTCTTCATCAGCAGAGGAAGAAACGAGATCAGAGCCTCGGGGAGCCTTTTGTACACTCAGGTGTGCAGTTACCTGTCCATACTGATCAGCAGGATTGATACGTTTCTGTTGATGTTTTGGCGTCCGCCGACGGCTGCCGCACACCACGACGCTTTAAAGATCGTGTTTCTGTCGGTGTTTGTTTACCTCGTCTGTGATTGGCTACCACCAGGAAGCTGTGGTTGTGGATGTGAAAGGCCTCCCAGTCCAGAGCGGAGTGAGTCTCCAGTATTTGGTGACGGAGGAAACGCCGCCGCTGCTGATTCCACCTGTAGATGACTGACAGCTCAGGCTCCGCCTCCCTGGAGTTCGCCACCACCAGGAAAATCTGATGCAGAAAAAATCCCATAACTCATCGACTTTAACGTCACATACGAATAAAATCCAACGTTTCGTCACGCTTAACAAGACCAACAAACAAAAACACAGTTTATGGACTAAAGAGCCAAAAGTAAGTGGACACTTTGATCCTTATACTTTCAGTCTGGTCTGTTCGTCCTGGTTCTGGTGAAGTGGAATCCGAACGCTCCGTCATGCATTCGTATTTAGACAACAGTGTTCTTCCATCTTTGTGCTTGTCCATTTCCTGTTTCATGACACAGAGCAGCTCCAGAAGGAGACGGGCTTCCCAGTTTGGTGTGGAGAACGTTAACTGGTCTGCACAGAGTCCTGACCTCGACCCCAGCCAACCCCTGTGGGATGAGCTGGAACATTAGTCGGACTTTGAATTAAATAACTTTGAATGCGTTTCCCTCCCTCCTCCTAGTGATCTGTCCTTTTCAGCGGGTTTCCCTGTGACACTGAATACCTGCAGAGCTTTATGTTCACACCTGTTTGTGTGTGTTGGTGCATATGAACCACCTGCGCTGCACAAACAGAAGCAGCACAATGTGAACAGAAGACTTCAAACAGCTCTTTTTCTTCTGGTTTGACCTTTTTAAGGACACCTCCTCTCTCCGAGCGTGCACACTGTTTCTGTTCATCCCGAGCAGATAAAAGCCCGAAAGCTTCAGAGTTACGAGTCAACCACAGGCCAGAGGTCACACTGTTAGAGGTCACCCAGAGGTCAAACACGGTCAGAACGGGGGGCAGCAAAGGCCGCAGGTTGGATTCGAGCCGGCCGCTGCCGTAACACGTAGAGGAAGATCGGTGTTGACACCATCCGTTCATTAGCTGCCATTATAACTGATAGTGAAATACTTATGTCATGTGTCTTTTCTGGCTGGCAGACAGACGTCGCAACTTAAGAAACAAACATCTGAAGACGTCGCTCTCTGGGAAACTGTGTTGAGCATTTCTAACATTTGACAGAAACGATTAATTGAGAAAATAACTGGCAGATCAATCAGTAATGAAAATAAACCTTAAATGCAGCCCTAATGGTGATACGTGAGAGGCACAAACTGGGCATATAACATGGCTGCCATTCACTGTGAATGCAGCCCCCAGATAGCCTCCTGGCCCCAGCCCCCTTTGGGATTCAAGACTCTCAAGTCTCCCAGTGACCTGGAGAAGTTGAGAAAGGTCCAACTTTATGCAAATGTCCTCGACAACATGGAGACAAATCAACAACAGACTGACGCTCCTCAGTAAAAAGTTCTCATTATAAACTCTGAACCGCTCTCTCTCTCTGTCGATCCCGCTCACCTAGCATTAGCATTAGCATCACCACAGCTACCCGTTCTCTCCACTGCAGAGCAGCTGATCATTCAGAAGCTGATTCGCTCGCATGTTCGCTAAAATACTGTTCAGTGTCTGGGTTTAGCTTCAGAGGAGCCGATAAAACGTCAGCAACAGTAACACAGCGATGTTCCTTTGAGCAAACATCTAGAGGAAGGAGACTTGAAGAAGACTTAACGTTAGCTAAGATCACTGGCAGAGACGACGGTACTGAAATGCAAGATGCTGTTTATCAGTGCGAAAGTTCAAACAGCTAAATCAACTTCTGAAGAAGAAATATTTTTGATTCTACGGCTACATGCAGGTCGTTGATTAAAACAGTGATCGGATAATTTGTCCATTTGTTTGTATTTCACATTGTAGTTTAGTTTTTTATTCGATATCGAAAACTGTAAAATGCGACGTAGTTCTCGTGCCGGGGTAAGAGCTAAGCTAACGTCTGGGCGCAGGAAAATGGAATGGATGAAATGGGACTAACTCGGCAATGTTGAAGTCAGAGACTGTTGTGCCCACAGCTTCCTGAGACCTGGCTCCAACACAACATCCTGAATAAATCTGTTGCACACGACTCCGTGAACCGTGTTCCCGCGGCAACAGAAGGCAAGACTCCGGTAAGGCGAGGGGAGGCGGACTCTGGGCAGAAGCCACAGAGCTTAGCCGCTTTTGCGGCAGGTAAACCTCAATAAAGACGACAAAAAGAAACTGTAACTCTCAAAGCACCTGCAAAGGGTGAACCGCACACCTCACTGCGCCGCCAAGCAAATAGCGTCTCGGTGCTCCGGTGCTATTTGCAGGTATGTAAATTAGCTAATATGCATTTGCTGCAAAATTGGCCCCTTTCTATGCAAATGAGCCTCATTGAAGGTCACATTCACAAACACCAGCGCTAACAGCCGCGCGCAGTTAGAGTGACTTATCAGCGTCTTCAGAGAGTTGGAGGTAACTGAAGCGCGTTTATGAAGGCCGGCACACCCGGACTTTCCAGCGATCGTGTCAGCAGGGAGGGTAGCCAGGCGAAGCAACAGCGCATCACAGTGCATCATACTGTACGTTCACAGGTGGCACAGAGACGGCGCAATGTACTGATATTTACCGCGAGGGAATGGACAACATGAAACCTGCTGCTGGGAGAAACGGAGACGATGGTTACGCTCTGAGACAGTCACACAGTTAAAGCCCCACAAATAACAACCACTCCGTACAGAGCGAGTCACAGAAAAACGAGAGGCATCCTGCAGATAGAAACAAATGAAAGAGCAGCGGGAGTTATTCGATAATAGTTCGAGTTATTATAAATAGAACAAGTTCTCTTTCAGATCAACCTTGCCGTCGATGGTAAAGTGTCTCCAGGCTCGAGCCTCCTGAGTGCTGATGTTCTGGTAGAGCTGGAACGACCCGTCTCTCCATTTGTAGATACCCGAACCGGGTCGAGAGTCCCTGCGGGACGAGACATGAGGGTTACCATGGAGACGTCTTTCATGTCCTTCAGACTTTATGTAGTCAGACAATCAGGTCCTGTTCGTACATGCGATCGATTCCTCGGAGATGTTTCAGTACCTGTTGGCTGCAGCCATGAACAGGCCTTCAGACGGGATGGAGAAGACCTCAACGTCGAAGGTTTCCGAGCTGGTGTACAGATCCTGGTAGTCCTCCACGTAATCCAAACGCTCCTTACCTGCAGGGGAGATGTGAGACAGCAGACACGTGTAGTAAAGGTATGAAACAGTATTTCACCTTGTGTTAAAGGTTTAATACAACAGGGTTTCTTGACTTTTTCTGGCTCATGACAGTTTTTACGTTGTTATCAGAATCAGAAATCAGTTTGTTGCCAAGCAGGTTTTCACATACACGTAAAACTGTATATTTATAGTGTTCAGGCCTCCACAGTGGCCTGAATACTGCATCCTAAAAAAAAACTGAAGTGAAGTGAAGCAGGTGAAGTTCAGACCTGGCAGAGCATCAGGAAAGTATTTGTTTGTGAATGGAAGTCGTTTTCCGTCCCCTTAAATTAGAGGATTTAGAAAGGTTGTTCTGTGATGTGGATCGTGATGTGAACCCTGATCATCAGCAGTTTAATGTCAGGGTCAGTGTTTTATTACAAAAGCACTGTGTTAAAAATCCAGAGACAACGCAGCAGACGCCGTGTCTCCGTCCTCACACCTCCCGACTGTAAACATTCAGTATCCGAGGACTTCTGATGGACTTTCAGACTCACTCAGCAGCAGCGTCCTCCACGTGAGTCCGTCGCAGATGAGCAGGTCTTTCCTCTGAGCGTTGAACCACAGCTGGCCGTCTTCTGGTCCCGAACACGGAGGAGGATTTCCCAGAGTCACTCTGGCCTCCGCCTCTGAAACAGAACAACAAAAGCGACGACATGTCTTCAGGAAGCCGGTGTTTCACGGTGTGATGACGGTTCAGAGTGGCAGAGGACAGCAGTGATGAAATACAGCGGATTTTAAAAACAAAGGTAGTTTTGTTTCTAAATGGAGGTTACTGTGACGGATAAAGTGCTTTTAGCTCTCGACAAGAGTCAGCTAACTGAGTTAGCTAACCGCTAACTGTCGTCAATATTTTTGATGCAACAATTTTGCCAGCAAATATTTCATATTTTCTATGTAATAAGACGTTAACAAGACACTCCGTCGATCCTTTAGAAAACTATTTCAATAAGGTAACTTAGCTTGCTAGCCAATGTTAGCATCACTTAGCAAGCTACTATGCTATGAACGCTTTCCCTGTTCATTATTCTTTACTGGATTTCATATTATTTGTCCTGTGTAGCTTCAGTTTGACTGCTTGTTCATCTGTGTTTTAGTTTTATATTTTATTCTTCCACACACAGCGGAGGCGGAAGCGTTCAGACCCGTTACTGCAGTAAAAGCACTGACACACACTCTGTGAAACCCTCTGCTGCAGTGAAAGTGTGAGAGTGTGATCAGGAAAAAGCCCTTAAAGCATTAAAGCAGTGCAGCGTCCCTGTGGCTGCTGTGCTGTTATATATTCTATCATCAGGTTATTATTCCTCGTGCATTAATGTAAAGCAGGATGTTGCTGCTGCAGCTGGTGGAGCTGGAGCTCATGTTGAACCGGTTTGTATCGGACTGCAGCTGATGATGCTTTTCATTCTGGATCCATCTGCCGATTCTTTTCTCCGTCGATCCGTCGATCGATCGATCGGTTTGGAAAACTGGTGAAAGCGGTGAGAAGCGCCGTCCACGACGACCCAGAGCCCAAAGCGGCGCCTTCAGCGTGTCGTCGTGTCCGACCGACAGTCCAAAGCTCGGACGTTATTAACAAACATTACAGTTATTACAGTCGTTCAGAGGAAAGCAGCAGATCTGCACATCTGAGCAGCTGCAGCCAGGAAGGGATTTACAGGAGAAACGACTTCAAACATCAAAACAGCTGCTGATTAATCTTCTGTCAGTCGACTGATCGACTCAGCTGCACTCGAATAAACTGCTGGAGTTTCATTTATAACGAAACATCAGATTTAATAAACTCTTCGTGTGTTTTAACATGTAAAGTAACTAAAGCCGTCAGATAAATGTAGTGACGTAAAAACTCAAGTAAAGTACAAGTACCTCAAAACTGTACTTAAGCACAGTTTATAGTACACCACTGCAGACGGGAGGTGGAGTGATTAACTGTGGTGGAAAGTCCCTTTTCTTTGGAACAATCCCACAGTGACAGAGCTGGAAACCATTTTATTACTTGTCATTTCAAGCAGTAACTGTATCCGACTGTGTGGTTGACAGATGGAGGTGAACTGACAGCTCAGCTTTAATGAAGCGAAGCCTAATGAAGGTTTTCATCACTCCTTCAACCGCACGTCCTCATTACGAGCAGACGGAAAGAGATGACTCTCATATCATTACGCGTCAGTCTACATCCCCCGGAGGGAGACGAGAGCTGCGTGGAAACAGACAGGAGAGGCTGCGAATGAGGTTTAGCCTGCCTGAAGACAGAACGGCCACTGCACGTCAACACCGGGACAATAAACAACCTGAACTCGACTCAACAGGCATCATTGTTAGAGCTATATAAGGCAGTTCTGGTAGCACCTCCTGTATAAGTCTGGACCCCCCCCAAAGCATAATGTTGCCATGGAGTCAGTGACTCAGCTGTGAGCTACAACTTCAGCCCTGTTTTTTTGCCTATATTTGTCTACATTTACGGACCTGTTAGCTTCAGCCTCAGTCTGTTAGCATGATATCATGAGCTGTTAGCTTTAGCCTCAGTCTGTTAGCATGATATCATGACCTGGGACCTGTTAGCTTCAGCCTCAGTCTGTTAGCATGATATCATGACCTGTTAGCTTTAGCCTCAGTCTGTTAGCATGATATCATGAGCTAGGACCTGTTAGCTTTAGCCTCAGTCTGTTAGCATGATATCATGAGCTAGGACCTGTTAGCTTTAGCCTCAGTCTGTTAGCATGATATCCTCAGACCTCTGCTTTAGCCTCAGTCTGTTAGCATGATATCATGAGCTAGGACCTGTTAGCTTTAGCCTCAGTCTGTTAGCATGATATCATGAGCTAGGACCTGTTAGCTTTAGCCTCAGTCTGTTAGCATGATATCATGACCTGGGACCTGTTAGCTTTAGCCTCAACCACCAGCGACCACCTTGGGACCCCCAAGATTAAATGAGTGAAGATGAAAAACATAGTTCTGCAACATAAAATTGTTTATTTTTTGGAACATTTCTCTTAAAAATATTAAAATGAAACAGTCTGAGAAGGTAAAAACTGCTTTAAATGCTCACAGCTCATCAATATCTGTAACGTTTAACAAGGTTTTCTTTTAGACTTTACGTCTGAACAAAAGGTTGATTATTCAAATACACATTCCCCCGTCCAAAACAGGAACTCTAAATTCAGTGAAATAACCTGTTATCGAGTTGGCCAGCAACCCTGCCTAAGGCCCAAAGTCTGGAGTCAAGTCAAGCTGACTTTGACATTGTGTATGCAGTGCTGACTTTGTTGTGTATGCAGTGCACTCAGCTGTGGACAGGTACGTAAATCAAACACGCCACAGACGGTTCACCTGATCCAGGTTTATATAAACTCTGAGTCATATCTAAGAGTCACTGCTCACACAGTTCACCTCAACAAACGCTCAGACATTTAAGGAAATCCTCTTGTTTGTTCTCTGTCTTCTTCAGTCAGGAGTTTCAGATGGATTTCAGTTCCACGTCTCTGCGTCCAGGACAAAACCCCGCATCACATTTAGTCATTTTGAGTAACAATAATCACGTAGAACTCTGTGAGATCCTGGTGGGGCTGCCAATTAATGACAGCCATGGCATTACCAACAATGGGAGCAAGTTATGCTAACAGTAGATGGCAAGCTAACAGGAATTTTAGAGCACCTATAATGTCAAATTGTATTCCAGCTGTTGAAAACTATTGTCACTCATCCCCCAACCCCCAACTACAGACTTCAGTTGCTAACATTTGTTAGCTAGGGAGCTATGCTTACAAGATAAGACATCTTGTTAGCTAGCGAGCTAGTCACCAATCCCTTCCCTAAGGAGCATCTCAAAGATCAGGACTTTTCTCTCTCGACCTGATCTCGAGAAGGTCATTCATGCTTTTATTTCATCTCGGTTAGATTATTGTAATTCAGTGTATTCAGGTTTGAACCCTGAACTCGCTGCCCGAGGATCTGAGGCTGCTGAGTCAGTGACATCTTTTAAATCACTTCTTAAAATGTTTCTTTAAAAAAAAAACAACTTTTATTAATTCTAGGTCAATGTTTAATGCCAACAGTCCTGAAATGTTTTAATCCTGGTTCAACCATGTAAAGCACTTTGTAACTTTGGTTATGAAAAGCGCTGTAGAAAGTTATTATTATTATTATTATTAAAAAATAGGAAGGCAAGAGAGAAAGAAAGAAAGAAAGAAGGAACTTGGTGTAAAAATAATAGCAAAGGAAAGAAATAAGGAGAAAAAGGGAATAATTTAGAAAAGAAGGAAGGAAAGAAGTAAAGAAAGCTTTGTGCTAAGCTAGGTTGAACATGGTTAGCTTAAAACAGCTACCCTAACACCAGATATGTTAGCTGTCTGTAGCTACATTACATCAGTTAGCTGCAAACAGCTAGCATAATTGGTTTATTGTAATTGTTTTAAAAATGTCTGTTGCATGTTTTATCTCTCTCAGTTCCATTTTGTTGTGATTATGTGTTTTTTATTTGTTATGTGACACCTATCTTTCGCTGCCATTTTGGCCAGATCTCTCTTGTAAATGAGAGGTATCGCAAGAGACTTCCTGTTTAAATAAAGGTTAAATAAAAATAATAATAAGGGGTAACAACATGAAATAAGCTCATATGTCCACTTGTGCAACTAGTTTGGAAAAAGACCTTTGAGTTTAGATTATTTTATTACTGTAGTGATCCCGAAGGTAAACAATTTAACATGACTCTAAAATTAACATTAGCTTGTAAGCATAGTGTTAGCATAACGTGCCCACATCGTTGATAATAGCATGCTTATCATGCTTCGCAGTCCCAACAGCGTCTTACGGTGATTTTGTGATTATTTTGGCTGAACATCTGATTTAGTTTTTGTGCTAAGCTAGGTTAAGTGTCTATTCCTCATTCTGTTTTCAAAGGTGGCAAAACTCCCCCAAATCTATCAATTGTGTTTCTTCTTTGCATATCAGTAAAATCAGACCTGACACATTTTTATAAAACAGTTTGGTGTTTTGGTCAGTTCGGCATGTGTGGATTCTCCCACCACATTTCTTTTTTGTTTTAATCTAAACTTTTACTTGTACGTCAGCTACAGCCACCAGCAGCAGGTTTAGTGGAAACACACTGTAGATTTTGGGCTTTGATGGAGCTAGGCTAGCAGTTTTCCCCTGCTTCCAGTCTTTGTGCTAAGCTAAGCTAACTTGCCCTGGACCTATCTCTGTACTGTACTGTCGTTTTTTTCCAACCAACTTTAGATGAAACCGCACCCACTTTCATATGACGAAAGCCTCAACGGCTGCGTTCCCATGGAAACCGCGCTCCCGCGGGTCCCGCCAAATATGGCAGCTACAGTAGTTTGGAAAATAGCGATACGGGGCGCAGAATTTGATGAATTTACTGTTGATCAGACCACAAGAAGACAAGAATTAGCTAGCTAGCGTGCTATAACTGCATGTTCAGTGGGGAGTTGTGGGAAACGCTCCTTCTGAAGCACTATGAGTTTACAGTTTGAGGCTGTATTACGTGTTTTATTAGCTTATCATTTATAAAGTTATAACTGGCAGGTGAGACAGTCCTTCACGATAATAATGAGTTTAGCCTGTATAGCTAGCTGTTACTGTGACAGGAAGTCGCCTCCTTTCTCAGCTTATTTGAATGCAGCCACTTCAAAGACTTTAGTAATGTTAGCTTGTTGGCACGAGAGCAACTGAAGTGACGTAATTCAGTTTGTGCGTCAGTCTTAGCGCTCATGAAGCGCAGGTTTTCCACTGCGGTCAAACTCGCTGTTTTTGATAGAGACTGGCTGGGGGGGTTCAACTGTTCACATAAACTACGCGCCCATCTTGTAGCTTTAATAGGACCCGCGTGAGCGCGGTTTCCACGGGAACACAACATCTGGAGAAGACAGAGAACGAGAAACTGTAGTCCAGGAAGGTGTGAACAGTACGACGAGCCTTCATACAGCGGGTGGACACAATAACACGAACACACCTGTGCGATGTTGTTGTTTTGAAAGCTGAATGTCAGCACCTGTCCGTCACCTCAGCACCAGTCTGACCTCACACTGTTGTCATGGAAACACACATCAAACAGTAGGACAGACCCCGACACACACACACACACACACACACACAGGAAGCAGCTCTTCCATCCTGTCCGTCATTTTGTAGCTCAGGTTACTGAATCACTGATACCATCACATCCAAAACCACCAACCCTGAAAGGTAAGAGCGGTCAAAGTGCCCTGATGTGAACCGGATCCACTGGTTTTCATCAAAGTTACACTACATGGCCAAAAGTATGCGGACAGCTCGACAGTGTAACACATCCAGCTGCCAAAATCCAGACGAGAGAAGAGGAGCTGATAAAACTCGTTATCTAAAGCGCCTTCAGTTGTTACCGTCCGCTCACAGCAATATTAAGCTTCGTGAGCAGTGACGGGTACTAGAGGGACGTTTTCTTTCCCTGAGTTTTGCCTGTCAGGTGACATAGAGGCTGCTCTGACCCTGTGATTGGTGGAACTTGTCGTCGACGCTGTTTGCAGCCACTCAGGACTCTACTACTCTACTACTTACTCTGCTCTGCACGTATTACATTCATATTTAGATTTACAGGTGACGACGACAAAGGCAGTTCAGGACAGTGTTCCTAAATCTATATTTCAGTTGTGCATGCTTTATTTAGTTTATTTTATACAGCATTATCTTAGTCTCAGGTTCCTATCAGTTAAACTAAAATCATTTTCAAGGTTAGTTCATGAATTCACAAATTATTTTATTAAAGTATATTTCTGGATGAGAAATTTGTTACGTGTTACTTGCTACGGTATTATCACTGTATGTAAACAAATAGCATTCAAATAGTTTTTTTGCTTTGTGCCCACTTTCTACTTCGTACGTGTACTGGGCTGTCCACACACTTTTGGCCATCCAGTGAATGTTGAATTTGCCAAAAATGATAAACAGTGGAATTAAAAGCAATACCATTCTTATCCGTTGTATTGTTTTCAAAATAAAAGTGTAAGTTCGCTTAAAACACAAAAACCCAAACATTTTCTCGCTGAATGGAGTCTAACAGTGCAGATCACTGAGGTTTTCCACCAATGTTTCCACAAAACATTGAAAACTTTTATTTGTAAAACTTAACAGTAACATGTCTCTCCAGAAAACAGGTGTCCTTGCTACTCTGGATCAGGGGTTAGGAGGGCCCCCCTCCGACAAAACTGAGAGCCCTTGGCCCCCCAACAAGCACAAATGGGAAGTATAATGTTGGTTTCATTCTGTCTCGCTGTGGGTGTTTTTTTTGCCTATATCTGTTTACATTTTGGCAAATTGTCCCCATTAAAAGCAGCTGAATTAGCTGTCAGCAGCTCGTGTCTGCAGTGGACGGACAGACAGCGCTCACCGGATCACTGTGAGACCGAAGGAAAGTTAAGTTATAAAAATTATGATTCTCAGGCAGGTTCTGCAGTTATACGGAGCGTCTTTATTTCTATGATTTCTGGACATTTATTCATGATGGACATCAGAGATAACGATGAGTTTAAGTCAGTGTTCAGATTTGACTCAGAGAACGAGCTACCTGAACCATCCCTCACCTGCCATGCTGCTGGTTCACACGGTATTTTGACCAATGTTGGGATTTGACTACATTTTTTAACAACCCTCACCGTATGGGTAAACTGGTCCATGGTGGTCAGGCTTGAGCGGGGTGGACTTTAGGACCTGGGGGACGGACAGCTCGGCCAGGCTGGGGTCAGAGGTCGGACACAGTCTGGGCCTGGCATCTGAACCAGGAAGTAGAACCAGCTGACGCAGTAAACCCTGAACACAGACAGAACAGGAAGGTAAAACGTTTTCATCTTAAAGCTTCTGGATGTTTTTAGATTCGACTGCTGCTCTAAAGTCACGAGACAGCAGGACCCTCGAGATCTCAGCTGACGGGAGTCCTGATCCTGATTACAGACTCACAGAGAAGCGTCCCCTCATCCTCCTCCTGCTGCCGATGAAGAACTTGGACCCTCTGGTGCTCAGGATGCTGGGGAACGACTGGACCTGTTTACTGGAGACAGGAAACCAGTTAATGCAACAGTCTGACCTCCTGTTCTGTCAGAGGAGGTTCCTGACCTCGTGACCTCGAAACTGAAATGACTCTCAGTAGTCTTGATTTTGGCACTGATCCTGAACCACCAAAGACCAGTTCTAACTGTCCTACATGGTGTAAAAAACAATTTGTATTTGAGTTTTGAACTGTGTTTTGAACTGAACGGTACAGACCAGCCTGAACCAGACTGACCTGAACTGAATCGGGGTGAACCGGAGGAAACAAACATTTCCTTCAACTGGAATGAACCAGGCTGAGCCAAACTGAAGTAGACTTAGTCGGGCTGAGCAAAAGTAGACCAGACTAAATAAGGCTGAACTGGAGTGAATGAAAATGAACCAGTCAGAACCAGGCTCAGTTTAGCTGAACTAGACTTACCTATTATAAACCAGGCATATTTGGCTCAACTAAACTAGACTGAACCAGATCAAACTGAACCAAACCAGACTGAACTGAACCAGACCAAACCAGGCTCAACCAGACTGAATCAGACTGAACCAGACCATGCTGGTTTGAACTGAACCCGACTCAAATGAAGTGAACAAGACTAAACTAATGAACTGATGAGAACCAGGCTGAATTGGACTGAACCAGTTTAAACTAAACTGAACAAAGATGAGCTGAACCAGTCTGTACTTAAGTGAACCAGTTTGAAATGGTGTGAACCAGGTTAAACTAGACTGAACCAGACTGGACCTGGCGGAACTGGACTGAACCGGGATGAGCCAAAGGGAGCCAGGCTAAACTAAACTGAATTTTGGTGAACCAGGATAAAACAGACTGATCACTGAACTGGTCTGAACTGGTTTGAAATGATCTGAACTGGTCTGACGGTGACTCACAGCTCCAGAGGCAGTCCACAGTCGATGGTCAGCATGGCGTACGGTCCGGTGACGGCCAGCACCACGGTGTGCCAGCGGTTGTCATCCAGTCCAACATCTTTAAAGCTCAGCCTGCTCCGCCCACCGACACCAGGGGGCGTGACCAGGAAGTGGAGGCGATTCTCTGAGACACATAACCCCAGCAACAGCGAATCAGATCCCTCCTCCACCACAGAGAAGATGTACTCATTCCTCTGGAAACAGAGAGGAGGAAGAACAGGTAAGACCAGACCGGAGCGGACCAGACCAGAACAGGTTCTATTCAGTTCTACTGGTTCACCTTCTGTCTCAGTCTCGGGATCTTGATGGTGGCGACCAATGAGAACTCAGCAGGGAAGTAGTCACAGTTGGTGAAGACTTGGGAGGAGGGGAAACTCAGCTCTGTCGCCACGGCACCGGCCAATCGGAGACCTCTGGACCCTCTGGACTGAACCATCTGCACCTGATTGGCCATTTGATTGATCATTTGTTTATCACCATCCGCTCTGCGGTCATTTATCTGTTCATACGTTCGTCCTCATCTTGTCACCGTTCGCCCCTCCCTCCACCCCTCCCGGTGTCCTACCTGTGTGGGCGGGGCTTGTCCCGGGTGTGGCAGGGCTCTGGCCAGCAGGTCAAGAGGCAGCAGGTCTGAGGAGGAAACAAAGACAGACTTTGGCCTTTTAAACACACACTACGTACAGAACAACAGCGCACTGGGCCTCATGCAAGAACATCTTTACATTCTTCGGAAAGATGTTTGTTCGTACGAGATTCATCAAACTCTCCTGACAGCATAAACTTGTTGTTCTAAATCAGCCGCGTGCATAAGGTGAATGCCACGAGTTCTCTCTAAATCACAGACGAGCATCTTAAGGACGAATCTGTTCGTACGAATGAGTATAAGTGTCTTCCTCGCAGTTGTGTGACGCAAAATGTGTTGTCCAAATGTAGTTATGTGAAACCAATGTCAGCTGCAACAAGACTTCAAGTAGGTTATTCACTACAAGCAACTACTGAGCAAACAGAGCAGCAGGTCGCTGTAAATCAGAGTGCATTGTTAATGCAGTGAAACCAGTCAAGGATAACAGAACTTGCAAAGAAAATAAAGTTGATTAAATGTTGACAGTGATGGATTATCTCACTGCAGCAAGTTTCAAGTTGATTTTCGTATAAATGAAGCGAAAGCAGCGGCTGAGAGAATCACTGCAGATGTTATACAACAGCTGGTTTTTATCAGATCTCTTTCTAACAGGATGTTTTCCTCTGCGATTGATAAGTGTGTCAGCAGAGATCGCTAACAGATAAACACTTCAGCTCTGCAGAGTTTATTTTTATCACATTATCACCTCAGGGGCCGTTTTATTCCTCTACCTGTGGCTTCAGTGTTGATCTAAAAATAAAACCAAAGGGGTGTCGAGTGACAGATATCAGATTTTGGCATGTCAAGTTCCTGTAATAATGATGTAATGTTTTCCAGTGAGAGCAAACATTACACTGAGCAGTTTTCATACTGAAAGTTTTATTATTAAAGGTGAGAAGTTGGTGATCAGTCCTGTAACAGTCAAAACACACACAGCCCTGAATTCAGCCCACCAGGTAGTTCATTCTCAAATCAGCTTTAGAAATGAGTTGTTTACACTGAGTAATGTACAGGGTCACAGTACAGAGTGACGGAGTAATGTATAAAGTAATTTATGAAATAACGGAGGCGGAGAACATACGGAGAAACATAAATGTACAGAATCATAAAGTAAAATACAGAGTTTTGTACAAAGTCACTGAGTAATTTACAGAGAAAATGGTTTCAGTCGTAGTCGTCTGGACGCTGTTTTCAGAATCAAGACGTTTCGGCTCCCATCCGGAAGTCATTCTCAATTGTGAAAATGGTCTGAGAACTCAGAAATGTAAGCTACTCTGTGTTGCTTAAGCCCCGCCCTCAGGGAGGAGTCTACCTGAGTGTCTGCTGTTTACCTGCCTAGTTTCACCTGAAACTGACCTAATTGTTTCCATGATGGCCCAGTAATCAGTAATCAGGACTATTGTTTTCTGGCTGCACCTCCCTCATCACTGTTAAGTACCTGATTAGCATATGATTGGCTTGACCACGGTGTTAATACACTGTGATAGATCGTTGGCAGATGAAATCTCAGACCACCATTTCTGTTCAAAGAGGGGTTTTCTTTTTTCACAAAAATGGCTTCCTTGACTCCTCTTTCAAACCAACTCTTCTCTCTACCATTTTTGTGGAAAAAGAAAACCCCTCTTTGAACAGAAATGGTGGTCTGAGATTCAACTTGCCAACCGTTTACCACAGTGTATTAACACCGTGGTCAAACCAATCATATGCTAATCAGGTACTTAACAGTGATGAGGGAGGTGCAGCCAGAAAACAATAGGCCTGATTACTGATTACTGGGCCATCATGGAAACTATTAGGTCAGTTTCAGGTGAAACTAGGCAGGTAAACAGCAGACACTCAGGAAGACCCCTTCCTGAGGGCGGGGCTTATGCAACACAGAGTAGCTTACATTTCTGAGTTCTCAGACCATTTTCACAATTGAGAATGACTTCCGGATGGGAGCCAAAACGTCTTGATTCTGAAAACAGCGTCCAGACGACTACGACTGAAACCTTTTCTACGATGGAACATTCCTGGACGAATGAGGGACGACACCGTCTTACAGAGAAAATGTGTATTACTGTTGCAATAAATGGTTAAAACCTTGATGTGTCCTGAATTTGTGGAAATATCTTGGGAATTGGTTAAATATGCGTTGAATCGTAACACTGATTGTAGCAGCAGCAGGATGCTCAGTCCTTCAGTGCTGTTTTAAAAATGTTTTGCTGTGTTTTTGCAGCGCTGAACACAACTGAGGTACTTCAGCATCAAGAACAGGTACCACAGTTTATTCAGAGAAACATTAAGAGACAAACATACAAGGTGACAGCCGTGAGATGAAAGGAGAGAAGCAGAGGGAGATTAAATCTTTGATTGTTAACTGACAGCAACAGCTCAATGTTAGTTTTTAGCTGGAATTCCCCTTTAAGCTCCTCCGAGGCTGTCTGTGTGTATTGTTGCTGCAGCCGGATCAATGCAGGATGAATGCAGGATGAATGCAGGATGAATGGAGGATGAATGGAGGATGAATGGAGGGAGGGGACGACATGCACAGAAACTGATCTCACATTTCAAAGACACAAAAAACAATGAAGCACAAAGCAGCACAGAAACGTCTGAAACACATGAAACACAGCGGCCAGGTCACAGAGATGTCAGCTAATCACAGGAGTAAACTAAGTGGACAAATTCACAAAAACATTAATAGAGAAGAGAAGAAGCGGTCCAGCGAGTCAGTAACAGGACTGAGATCAGATTTGTTTTAGCGTGCAGTCACTGCTCCCAGCACGTTAGGGTTAACACTAACGCTAACTGCTGCTAAAAGCACAATGTCTCCTTTTTAAATCTCTATTTCTACTCCTGTTCAGTAAATAACATACAGCATGTAAATGAGACAGAGCTGGAGTTGTTCTCTTTTAATGGAGCTAGGCTAGCAGTTCCCCCCTTTTTCCAGACTTTGTGCTAAGCTAAGCTAACATGTCCTCAATTTATCTCTGTAGTGGACACACGGAGACATCCATCTGACTCTGGGGAGAACACGAGTCCTCTTATGTTAGTAACAAATCCAATATTGGCCTACTGTAAATCCGGAAAAGAAGAGCGGTTTCTAGTGGACTTTTCTTGTCGAGACATTTAATACCTCACACCTACGTCCTTGTACCTGTACAGGGTCTCCAGCTCTGGCTTTGGACTCTGGTGGCGAGCAGCACCCAGGTGAGGAGCAGGGAGCGACACGCCAACATCACGCCCGCGTACGGTCAACGACGTGGGTTTGATTCCACCTCACCGGTTTGCTTCTTGACCTGCGTCGCTCACGGTCATTTTCAGTCTGAAAGACGACCTGCACCAGGACAGCATCCGATCAGGCTCTGATACCTCTGCTTTTCCTCTTCCTCTTCTTCTTCTCCCTTTTTTTCGGCAGTGTTTATTCGGACGTCTGCGTTAAAAAAAAAGAACACTGACGACTTAAAAAACTAAATAAGCTTCTCAGTTTTGGTTTGAAAAACACTGACATGCAAAAAACTTTCCTGTTTCTTGTGTTTCATGACACACACCTTTCAAATTAAAACCAATTTTGCATCAGGACTGTTGTTTTTAGTTGTCTTCAGCCACTCAGACTGGTCTCTAATCCAACCTTGAAACAACTCAGAGCACGTTTTTACTTCTCCATTGTCTTTAATCAAACCACACTACATATCACGTTGAAAATGATCCAGAAAAATCACCTTCAGACCTCTTTCATCAGCTCACTGAAGGTTGGACACATCCGCTCACCTTCACTCCTCTCGGTTGTTTCAGCCGCTGCTGTGCGGACTACAGCAATGACGACAGTGACGACAGTAACCTCCTGGTCCAGTTTCTGTTGGAGAGATGAAGGTCTTCTGTTTTGGGGATTTAGTCAAATCTGAAGAAAAAGAAGAAGGTAAAACTCAAAGCTGAACAAACAAAAATCACTTCAAACTTCTGGAAAGGTTTGACTCATTATCAAGGGATGAAAGAAGAAGTAAATCAGTTTTCCAGACTTTAATACCCACACCCAGCCCCACCCAGCCCCACCCGCCCCCATCACCCTGTGTGACTCCCCAGTCGACACTGTGGAGTCCTTCCTCTTCCACCATCATCCAGGACCTCAAGTCAGAGCTGCCACCGCCAAGGACGAGAGCAGACTGCACTGTACCATTCGCTCCGCAGAGAAGGTGATTGGCTGCAATCCACCTTCCATCCAGGACCTGTACGCCTCCAGGACCTGAACGCCTCCAGGACCTGAACGCCTCCAGGACCTGAACGCCTCCAGGACCAGGACCCCCACTGCCACTGGCTCATACCCCACTACACATTATATTAACATAAAGTCTTCACTCCTGACTTACATTAACATCTTCTATCTTGCACATTGCAGACGAGGTCATAAGTCATTTAGTGTCATAAAGATTTATGACACTAAAGAGGCTATAAACTATTAGAGTAGTTAGCTCAGACTTAGCTTTAAGGTCCAGTTAGCTCAGAGTTAGCTTTAAGGTCCAGTTAGCTCAGAGTTAGCTTCTAGGTCCAGTTAGCTCAGAGTTAGCTTCTAGGTCCAGTTAGCTCAGAGTTAGCTTTAAGGTCCAGTTAGCTCAGAGTTAGCTTCTAGGTCCAGTTAGCTCAGAGTTAGCTTTAAGGTCCAGTTAGCTCAGAGTTAGCTTCTAGGTCCAGTTAGCTCAGAGTTAGCTTTAAGGTCCAGTTAGCTTAGAGTTAGCTTTTAGCTCCTGACCCCTGGCTCCAGTCGAAGGGCATACAAAGGGCCTTTAACTAATATAGAAAAACAAGGGATGGAGGATCATGTGATCATGTGTCAGCTTCAGTGCCTAAATAAGTATCTTGGTTTGATATAAACTAGTATTTCTACAACAAACATATTCTTTAAGTCTATTTAATTCATCTTTCCTGGATCTATACATTTATATCAATCTAGCATATAACATATTATGTTGGAATGAGTTAACATGCTTTTCATAAAATGGTAGTATAACAATAATGAATAAGTACATTTGACATAAACTGCTGCAGTATAAACAATAAATAAAACTGTTTAGTTTCCTTTGGGTGAGAATATTAATTGTAAATAAAAACACAGATTAAATTATGGTTTTACTCAAAGACATGCAGAGGAGATGGAAGTCATTTTTTCAGCCCTGAGTTGCGTCTGCAGGTCTTCTTCTCAGGCTGTATACAACCCCAACAACCCTCACCAATATGGTAGTCAGTGGTGGAAAGTAACTAAGTACATTTACTCAAGTACTGCACTTAAGTACAATTTTGAGGTACTTTTACCTTACTTGAGTATTTCAGTTTTATGCTACTTTATACTTCTACTCCAGTCCAGCTCAGAGGGTAAATATTGTACTTTTTACTGAACTACATTTATCTGATGGCTTTAATTACTTCGCAGATTAAGATTTTACAAACGAAACATCATCAGTTTATAAAATATGATACTGTGCTACAGATTAAACTATCCAACAGTGTATAAAGTACTTAAAATGTGCTCCACCTCCACCAGCTGTAACATTAAAATGCTGCTTACGTGTTAAAGTATCAGTAATAATATTCCAATAACATGACTTATATGATAATATACGGTAACTCTCTGAAAGGAAGTGCCTGACAAATACTTTGATACGTTCAGAACATTTTGCTGTTAATACTTTTACTTAAGTGAAATCTTGAATGTAGGACTTAAAAGATTTGAGTACTTCTTCCACCACTGAAGGTAGGAACGTGTTTGTTGCCTGAGAGGCAAAACCCAGGGTGTAAACCAGTTACTGCTGCCAGTAAAGCTGACTGCTGAGATCTGACAGTAGTAGCTGAAGGAGACTCAGGTGAGTGTATCAACAGTTTGGCAGCTGGACAATCAGAGGACTCTGTTTACAGACAGTTTAGTGAGGACGTCAACCTGAGACCAGAGGACATCACAGCTATAAAGATAAAGAAGGTTTGAGAAACTAAAAAGGCTACAAACTGCATTCATGAGAGCTGTTTTTATACATGCTTTAGGTAACTTTAACAATAATTATAACAATAAAGTGTATTTGTATTGCACTTTTCAAAACCAATGTTACAAAGTGCTTCACACACAACAAACAATAAAAACAAAGACGGAAACCAGTGAAAGACATCAGATAAGCTCTAAAATGTGCTGCGTATAAAACTTCTTAATAAGATGTCAAGACATAAAAATGTATTTTAGGCTAACTGATGAAAATGAGTGTTAAGAAGTGATTTAGTGAGTCTGAGCTCCTCAGGGCTGATCGAGTCCTGACAGCAGAGACCTGATCCCCTCTAGTCTTAAATCTGACTCAGGAACAGCCAGCAGGTTCTTGTCTGAAGACTTCAGGTGTTTCTTCAGGTGAGAGTAAATAATCTGGAGCCTTAAGAGTAATCAATAAAATCTTCCTAAAACAAACAGTAGCCACGCAATGATCCTGACTATCAGTCATCTGTTCAGGTTTTAGTGAAAAGTCTAACAGCAGCTGTATTTTGTTGAGTGATTTCTGGTTTCACCTGTTAAAGAGCGACTGCAGTCGTCCAATCGAGAGGAAACAAAGACATTTATAACAAGATTTGAGCATCTTTAACACTTAAAACTGCTCGAATCTTGGAGATAGTTTTGAGATGATAAAAACAGGACTGAAACCAACTGCTGATATAGTTATTAACAGGCTGGAATAAAAAAGGCTGGAATCATACAGCTCTTCTGGGCCGATCACAAGAATCTCAGTGTTTTCAGAATTTAACTGAGTGGTGAGTTTGTTCATTTTTAAATAATTTTCCAGGCATTTTCTGACTTTATCATATAGTTAAAAGTAGAGCGATGACGGGGAATGAGGAGAGAGAGAGGGAGATGGGGAATTATATGTAACAAAGGTTGTCAATTTATTTAGTGAAACCATCAAAAGCTCTTTTGGCAAGTTCATCGTGAAGCAAATGTACTCATTTAGTTTTTTGCTAAAAATGAAAAATCAAACCTGGGTCAGAGGTCAGAGGTTAATCCAGCGGGCTCGGTTCTGATCCTGGATCAGTCTGTGGTTCAAAACGGATCTCCAAACATTCAGGACGGTCCTACGTCAGCACGAAGACGTCTCTGAAGGAAGAGCTTCGGTTGGAGAGAAAAGGAAAAGTTGTCAGATTGTTTTTAAGTTTCCTCAAGACATTTTCTTTCCTCTTCTACTGAAACACCTCGAAGACGCCTTCTAGAAGACGTCTTTCTTCCGTCCTTGTGGATAAACTTTGTCCTCTTTCTGAAATCGTCTTGGACTCTTTGAAACAGTCCAGATGAAATGTTCCAGAGGTCGTCGAGGGTTTCACAAACTCCTCTTTCACTACTCAGAGAAGTTGTCCAGGTCTTTTTCCTTCACGTCTTTTTCTTGGACATTTATTCGTCTCTCTTCAAAATGATCCAGTATAAATTTCTTAAACTCCCTCGAATGTTTTTTTTACTTTCCGGTAACCAAAATAAAACAATCTCAGAGAAGTTGTCTCAACTGTCTTTTTCTTTAAACGTTCTGGACATTCAAACTTTTGTTCTTAAAAACATCGAGACACCAGAAACCAGGACAAGTCCACCTTTCCCATTTCAAACTTGTAATTCTCTTCAAACCTTTCTTGTCTTCAAAATCAAAGTACAAAGATCTTAAAAAGGTCATCTCGGTTGTCCATCTGTCTTCGGGGTTGATGCAGACGTCCACCTGTCGTCAACCTTTCTTCCTTATAACTAACTTATATTTTTCTTCCTTTTTAAATCTTCCTGGACATTTTGAGGAAAGGAAAAGAAATGTCCAGGACAAAAACTGATTTGGAAGAAGTCCACAGGTCGTCCTTCTTTACATTTACTCGTTTGTCTGTTTTTAAAAAGCAGATGAAAATCTTCAAAGAGGTTTAAAAAGCTTCAGAAGTTTCCTTCAGCTCTGTTCTGTCTGCTGTTAGTTGACTTCAGAGACGTCTGGCAGAGCTGCTGCCTGCACACTGACTGGATGTGATGTTCAGGTTCAGGTGAGACTCAGAGGAGAGAGAGAGAGCGTTTACCTGCAGGTGAGCCGAGCCTGCAGACTGGGAGGAGCTGAAGAGAGAGAGGGAGTGGCCTCCTCTTTAACTCTAAAAAAACTTTGATCCACCTGAAGACAAACAATGTGAAGACAAAATAATCACAAAAATATCACTGACACAGAATAATATGTAAACATTTTCTGTACTTTTAACTCATTTATTCACTTTTCAGAATACATATATACGTAATACTATACAGACTGCTAATGTCTGTCTGTCCACCACGTCGGCCCCGACTGAAACATCTCAGCAACTGTTGGATTGTGATTAAATGTGCTGAGAGTCATCTGTGGAAAGTTGGCCGTTTTCACCGTCTTCTCCTGTTAAAGATTTATTTAACAGAAGCTGTTGTCTGTTTATCACCTACAGCCCAGAGAGAGAACCTCAGCCCAGAGAGAACCTCAGCCCAGAGAGAACCTCAGCCCAGAGAGAACCAGCCCAGAGAGAACCTCAGCCCAGAGAGAACCAGCCCAGAGAGAACCACAGCCCAGAGAGAGAACCAGCCCAGAGAGAACCACAGCCCAGAGAGAGAACCACAGCCCAGAGAGAACCAGCCCAGAGAGAACCACAGCCCAGAGAGAGAACCAGCCCAGAGAGAACCACAGCCCAGAGAGAACCACAGCCCAGAGAGAACCAGCCCAGAGAGAACCAGCCAGAGAGAGAGAGAACCACAGCCCAGAGAGAGAACCACAGCCCAGAGAGAGAACCACAGCCCAGAGAGAGAACCACAGCCCAGAGAGAGAACCACAGCCCAGAGAGAACCAGCCCAGAGAGAACCACAGCCCAGAGAGAGAACCACAGCCCAGAGAGAACCAGCCCAGAGAGAACCACAGCCCAGAGAGAGAACCACAGCCCAGAGAGAACCTCAGCCCAGAGAGAACCAGCCCAGAGAGAACCAGCCCAGAGAGAGAACCACAGCCCAGAGAGAGAACCTCAGCCCAGAGAGAACCACAGCCCAGAGAGAGAACCACAGCCCAGAGAGAACCAGCCCAGAGAGAACCACAGCCCAGAGAGAGAACCACAGCCCAGAGAGAACCAGCCCAGAGAGAACCACAGCCCAGAGAGAGAACCAGCCCAGAGAGAACCACAGCCCAGAGAGAACCACAGCCCAGAGAGAACCAGCCCAGAGAGAACCAGCCCAGAGAGAGAACCACAGCCCAGAGAGAGAACCTCAGCCCAGAGAGAACCAGCCCAGAGAGAGAACCACAGCCCAGGGAGAACCAGCCCAGAGAGAACCAGCCCAGAGAGAACCAGCCCAGAGAGAACCACAGCCCAGAGAGAACCACAGCCCAGAGAGAACCAGCCCAGAGAGAACCAGCCCAGAGAGAGAACCACAGCCCAGAGAGAGAACCTCAGCCCAGAGAGAACCACAGCCCAGAGAGAGAACCACAGCCCAGAGAGAACCAGCCCAGAGAGAACCACAGCCCAGAGAGAGAACCACAGCCCAGAGAGAACCAGCCCAGAGAGAACCACAGCCCAGAGAGAGAACCACAGCCCAGAGAGAACCTCAGCCCAGAGAGAACCAGCCCAGAGAGAACCACAGCCCAGAGAGAACCAGCCCAGAGAGAACCACAGCCCAGAGAGAACCAGCCCAGAGAGAGAACCACAGCCCAGGGAGAACCAGCCCAGAGAGAACCACAGCCCAGAGAGAACCACAGCCCAGAGAGAACCAGCCCAGAGAGAACCAGCCCAGAGAGAGAACCACAGCCCAGAGAGAGAACCTCAGCCCAGAGAGAACCACAGCCCAGAGAGAACCACAGCCCAGAGAGAACCAGCCCAGAGAGAACCTCAGCCCAGAGAGAACCACAGCCCAGAGAGAGAACCAGCCCAGAGAGAACCACAGCCCAGAGAGAGAACCAGCCCAGAGAGAACCACAGCCCAGAGAGAACCAGCCCAGAGAGAACCTCAGCCCAGAGAGAGAACCACAGCCCAGAGAGAACCACAGCCCAGAGAGAACCACAGCCCAGAGAGAGAACCACAGCCCAGAGAGAACCACAGCCCAGAGAGAGAACCTCAGCCCAGAGAGAACCACAGCCCAGAGAGAACCACAGCCCAGAGAGAACCAGCCCAGAGAGAACCTCAGCCCAGAGAGAACCACAGCCCAGAGAGAACCACAGCCCAGAGAGAGAACCACAGCCCAGAGAGAACCACAGCCCAGAGAGAACCACAGCCCAGAGAGAGAACCACAGCCCAGAGAGAACCACAGCCCAGAGAGAACCACAGCCCAGAGAGAACCACAGCCCAGAGAGAACCACAGCCCAGAGAGAGAACCACAGCCCAGAGAGAGAACCTCAGCCCAGAGAGAACCAGCCCAGAGAGAACCACAGCCCAGGGAGAGAACCACAGCCCAGAGAGAGAACCTCAGCCCAGAAAGAACCACAGCCCAGAGAGAGAACCACAGCCCAGAGAGAGAACCTCAGCCCAGAGAGAACCAGCCCAGAGAGAACCACAGCCCAGAGAGAGAACCACAGCCCAGAGAGAACCACAGCCCACAGAGAGAACCACAGCCCAGAGAGAGAACCTCAGCCCAGAGAGAGAACCACAGCCCAGAGAGAACCAGCCCAGAGAGAACCTCAGCCCAGAGAGAACCACAGCCCAGAGAGAGAACCTCAGCCCAGAGAGAGAACCTCAGCCCAGAGAGAACCACAGCCCAGAGAGAGAACCTCAGCCCAGAGAGAACCATAGCCCAGAGAGAACCTCAGCCCAGAGAGAGAACCACAGCCCAGAGAGAGAACCTCAGCCCAGAGAGAACCAGCCCAGAGAGAACCACAGCCCAGAGAGAACCAGCCCAGAGAGAACCACAGCCCAGGGAGAGAACCACAGCCCAGAGAGAGAACCTCAGCCCAGAAAGAACCACAGCCCAGAGAGAGAACCACAGCCCAGGGAGAGAACCTCAACCCAGAGAGAACCCGCCCAGAGAGAACCACAGCCCAGGGAGAACCTCAACCCAGAGAGAGAGAACCTCAACCCAGAGAGAACCAGCCCAGAGAGAACCACAGCCCAGGAGAGAACCTCAACCCAGAGAGAGAACCTCAGCCCAGAGAGAGAACCAGCTCCGAGAGAGAGAACCTCAGCCCAGAGAGAGAACCACAGCCCAGAGAGAGAACCAGCCCAGAGAGAGAACCACAGCCCAGAGAGAGAACCAGTCCAGAGAGAGAATCAGATCCCAGAGAGAGAACCTCAGCCCAGAGCCCTGAGAGAGAACCTCAGCCCAGAGAGAGAATTACATCCCAGAGAGAGAACCTCAGCCCAGAGAGAACCTCAGCCCAGAGAGAGAATTACATCCCAGAGAGAGAACCTCAGCCCAGAGAAAAACCACAGCCCAAAAAGAGAACCTCAGCCCAGAGAGAGAACTAGCCCAGAGAGAGAACCTCAGCCCAGAGAGAGAACCACAGCCCTGAGAGAGAACCACAGCCCAGAGAGAGAACCTCAGCCCAGAGAGAACCACAGCCCAGAGAGAGAACCTCAGCCCAGAGAGAACCATAGCCCAGAGAGAACCTCAGCCCAGAGAGAGAACCACAGCCCAGAGAGAGAACCTCAGCCCAGAGAGAGAACCAGCCCAGAGAGAGAACCTCAGCCCAGAGAGAACCACAGCCCAGAGAGAGAACCACAGCCCAGAGAGAGAACCTCAGCCCAAAGAGAGAACCACAGCCCCGAGAGAGAACCTCAGCCCAGAGAGAGAACCACAGCCCAGGAGAGAACCTCAACCCAGAGAGAACCTCAGCCCAGAGAGAGAACCACAGCCCAGAGAGAGAACCAGCTCCGAGAGAGAACCTCAGCCCAGAGAGAGAACCACAGCCCAGAGAGAGAACCAGCCCAGAGAGAGAACCAGTCCAGAGAGAGAACCAGATCCCAGAGAGAGAACCTCAGCCCAGAGCCCTGAGAGAGAACCTCAGCCCAGAGAGAACCAGCCCAGAGAGAGAACCTCAGCCCAGAGAGAACCAGCCCAGAGAGAGAACCACAGCCCAGAGAGAACCAGCCCAGAGAGAACCAGCCCAGAGAGAGAACCACAGCCCAGAGAGAGAACCTCAGCCCAGAGAGAACCACAGCCCAGAGAGAACCACAGCCCAGAGAGAACCAGCCCAGAGAGAACCTCAGCCCAGAGAGAACCACAGCCCAGAGAGAGAACCAGCCCAGAGAGAACCACAGCCCAGAGAGAGAACCAGCCCAGAGAGAACCACAGCCCAGAGAGAACCAGCCCAGAGAGAACCTCAGCCCAGAGAGAGAACCACAGCCCAGAGAGAACCACAGCCCAGAGAGAACCACAGCCCAGAGAGAGAACCACAGCCCAGAGAGAACCACAGCCCAGAGAGAGAACCTCAGCCCAGAGAGAACCACAGCCCAGAGAGAACCACAGCCCAGAGAGAACCAGCCCAGAGAGAACCTCAGCCCAGAGAGAGAACCACAGCCCAGAGAGAACCACAGCCCAGAGAGAGAACCACAGCCCAGAGAGAACCACAGCCCAGAGAGAACCACAGCCCAGAGAGAGAACCACAGCCCAGAGAGAACCACAGCCCAGAGAGAACCACAGCCCAGAGAGAGAACCACAGCCCAGAGAGAACCACAGCCCAGAGAGAGAACCACAGCCCAGAGAGAGAACCTCAGCCCAGAGAGAACCAGCCCAGAGAGAACCACAGCCCAGTGAGAGAACCACAGCCCAGAGAGAGAACCTCAGCCCAGAAAGAACCACAGCCCAGAGAGAGAACCACAGCCAGAGAGAGAGAACCTCAGCCCAGAGAGAACCAGCCCAGAGAGAACCACAGCCCAGAGAGAGAACCACAGCCCAGAGAGAACCACAGCCCACAGAGAGAACCACAGCCCAGAGAGAGAACCTCAGCCCAGAGAGAGAACCACAGCCCAGAGAGAACCAGCCCAGAGAGAACCTCAGCCCAGAGAGAACCACAGCCCAGAGAGAGAACCTCAGCCCAGAGAGAGAACCTCAGCCCAGAGAGAACCACAGCCCAGAGAGAGAACCTCAGCCCAGAGAGAACCATAGCCCAGAGAGAACCTCAGCCCAGAGAGAGAACCACAGCCCAGAGAGAGAACCTCAGCCCAGAGAGAACCAGCCCAGAGAGAACCACAGCCCAGAGAGAACCAGCCCAGAGAGAACCACAGCCCAGGGAGAGAACCACAGCCCAGAGAGAGAACCTCAGCCCAGAAAGAACCACAGCCCAGAGAGAGAACCACAGCCCAGGGAGAGAACCTCAACCCAGAGAGAACCCGCCCAGAGAGAACCACAGCCCAGGGAGAGAACCTCAACCCAGAGAGAGAACCTCAACCCAGAGAGAACCAGCCCAGAGAGAACCACAGCCCAGGGAGAGAACCTCAACCCAGAGAGAGAACCTCAGCCCAGAGAGAGAACCAGCTCCGAGAGAGAACCTCAGCCCAGAGAGAGAACCACAGCCCAGAGAGAGAACCAGCCCAGAGAGAGAACCACAGCCCAGAGAGAGAACCAGTCCAGAGAGAGAATCAGATCCCAGAGAGAGAACCTCAGCCCAGAGCCCTGAGAGAGAACCTCAGCCCAGAGAGAGAATTACATCCCAGAGAGAGAACCTCAGCCCAGAGAGAGAACCTCAGCCCAGAGAGAGAATTACATCCCAGAGAGAGAACCTCAGCCCAGAGAAAAACCACAGCCCAAAAAGAGAACCTCAGCCCAGAGAGAGAACTAGCCCAGAGAGAGAACCTCAGCCCAGAGAGAGAACCACAGCCCTGAGAGAGAACCACAGCCCAGAGAGAGAACCTCAGCCCAGAGAGAACCACAGCCCAGAGAGAGAACCTCAGCCCAGAGAGAACCATAGCCCAGAGAGAACCTCAGCCCAGAGAGAGAACCACAGCCCAGAGAGAGAACCTCAGCCCAGAGAGAGAACCAGCCCAGAGAGAGAACCTCAGCCCAGAGAGAACCTCAGCCCAGAGAGAGAACCACAGCCCAGAGAGAGAACCTCAGCCCAAAGAGAGAACCACAGCCCCGAGAGAGAACCTCAGCCCAGAGAGAGAACCACAGCCCAGGGAGAGAACCTCAACCCAGAGAGAGAACCTCAGCCCAGAGAGAGAACCACAGCCCAGAGAGAGAACCAGCTCCGAGAGAGAACCTCAGCCCAGAGAGAGAACCACAGCCCAGAGAGAGAACCAGCCCAGAGAGAGAACCAGTCCAGAGAGAGAACCAGATCCCAGAGAGAGAACCTCAGCCCAGAGCCCTGAGAGAGAACCTCAGCCCAGAGAGAACCAGCCCAGAGAGAGAACCTCAGCCCAGAGAGAACCAGCCCAGAGAAAAACCACAGCCCAAAAAGAGAACCTCAGCCCAGAGAGAGAACCAGCCCAGAGAGAACCAGATCCCAGAGAGAGAACCTCAGCCCAGAGCCCAGAGAGAGAACCTCAGCCCAGAGAGAGAACCACAGCACAGAGAGAGAGAACCTCAGCCCAGAGAGAGAACCTCAGCCCAGAGAGAGAGAACCTCAGCCCAGAGAGAGAACCTCAGCCCAGAGAGAGAACCTCAGCACAGAGAGAGAGAACCTCAGCCCAGAGAGAGAACCTCAGCCCAGAGAGAGAGAACCTCAGCCCAGAGAGAGAACCTCAGCCCTGTAATTAATCAAATTATTAGGACCAGAGGGTCCCTGACACTGGAGTGGCTGTTTAAAAGCTTGAAAAGAAGACAAGATGTGTAATTTAATTAGTATTTACTCTGATGTCTAATGAATTATACAGCATATCAGTGACTTATGAATTTTGTAAAAATGATTAAAATCTGATTCTGGTTCTGTTTGTTTATGAACTTGTGTTTTCTTGCAAACCCAAGCAGTCTGGGAATATTAACACAATAATAAAAGCATCATTTATACTGAAGTGGCTGATTCTGCTGCTGCTTCTTTCCGTTTCTGTTGGTTTATTTGATGACAGTTTTAATGTTACAGACCAACAGAAGTTTCACGTGTTGGAGGAAACATCTGATCTGAAGTCTGAACTGAGCGACTAAACAGAAGAAGAAAGATGAAAAGAGATGGAAGAGAGAGATAAAGAGAAGAAGTGACTGATCTCTGGTCTGTATCTCTGCGTCTCTCCCTCAGGTGTGTTGATGTGTACAGAGGAATTCCCCAGGTGAACCGGAGCTCCGCCTCCTACCTGTCTGACCCGTCCTCCTTCTCCTCACATGCTGACACACCTGAGACTCAACACACACACACAACACACACTGCACAGGTGAGTCTATGAACATCACAGAGCTTACCTGTAGTCACCTGTTTGTTGATCCATCAGTCTCAGTGATGGATCAAAAACTTAATTGTACTGTTTTGAGTTGTCGTTCTGCTATAAGTACCGAGCTGGAGTCAGGAAGTGGTTAGCTTAGTTTAGCTTAGCATAAAGAGTGGAAACAGGAGGAAACAGCTAGCCTACCTTTGTCAAAAACAAACTCAATTTTATCAACAGGGTTATCTTTAGCTTCAGATCACCATTAATGTGAAGCTCTGTGATTGGCTGTTTGTTAGTGAAATGCAACATGGAAGTCGTAGTTGACTTCTCTCCTTCAGTTTGTATGTCCACAGGCTTCTTGTACCTTTGACTTTTAATCATTTCATTCAATAAAGAGTTACTAAAGAAGGAAAAATAAAGCTCTCGAAGCTAACAAGCTAGCTAGTTTGTTAGCTCGATTGCTAACGTGACATAAGCCTCCACAGTTTATTATAAGCTGTTTCAGTATGATGTCCTCCTGTCTCCTGTGTGTAAACCATAGACTCTATATAAAGATGGACGACATGTCAGCTCCCCAAAAGTGAAGCTAGAACATCTGGACCGCCCCCTGGTGGCGGGCTGCAGTACAGGTCATATGCCCCGCCCCCTCCATGTGAGCGGATGGGACGTCAAATAAATGTTTGATGGCTTCTGCCAGTTTAGGTCGTTCTGATCGCGCTGATGTTTGTTCAAGTGTTCGTTTTTCTGATAAGTTTGGTTCTAATTCGTTATTTGATGCTATAAAAAGGGGGTTTCACGTCATGATTGACAGCTGAGCTGTGCTCGCGATTGGCCTGGTGTGTGAGGGCGGGACCTCGACACCGCAGTTCCACCCCCGATCGCTACTGCGCAGGCTCCAAATGACGTCACCAGAGCAAAGATGGCTGCTCCCGTATCCGGGACGTTTTGGCTTCATTGCAGTCATCTTTATACACAGTCTTTAGTGTAAACCAGGTCTCAATAAAACTGGACGGTGTTGGTTTTGACTGGACCTTTGGTCTCATATAGAGCCCCAAATATCCTACGTACTGACTGTGTCCGCAAACTCAACACGGCCTCAACCGTCGACGGAGAGCTGAGTGGGCATTTAGTGACCTGTGGACGCTGTGAAATAATGTAATAAGTGCATCTTTAACTTTCACTTTGGGAGCACAGGATTCTGATTCTTGTTATATTTTGCTAAAGTTAAACACTGTGTAACTTTTATTAATGATTAAATATGACTTTATAAACATTGGCTGTTTTTAAGCCTCAGTAACAAACTACTTGCTGCTCAGGTTAAATGATTCAAATCCTCAGAGAAAAGATGGCACTGGGTTCATTCGTGTCTCTGCCTGCTGGACTGGATCCAGGTTCAGATCTAAACCTGGATTATTTGGGCTTTAGCTGCTCTCTGCTGGATCCACACACTTCACATGAGAGCTGATCTGGCTTTTCATGTCTGAGCAAACATCAAGCCACCAGCCTCGCAGAGCTGACGGCAACTGATGAGGCTTCAATTTCTTTACATGTATATCGGTTTTTTGTTATTATTTCTTGTCTTTTAAAAAGCTTCTTAAATTCAAAGTTTTCCAATGAACGTTTTGTACATTTCATAATCCCTGTTTTATGACTTTGGTGAAGCAGATTTTAAACTTGGTAATGCTGAAATAACACTGAAAACACACAGAATGATTTAATGTTTTTGTCACCTCGTAAAGAGTTAACAGTGATGTGTGAGTGGAGGGCGTGGCAGAGATTTAGACAGATTTATTGACTGACAGCAGTTTAAATGATCAGAGGTTTCGTGAGTCAGTCTGAACCCGACTGAACTCTGAGTTCATCTGCTTCCTCTTCATCTCAGTTTTCTCCGAGGCCTCAGTCTCGCTCTGTAACAAACTCCAGAGAACAACGTGTTGTCGAACGTCTGCAGGAAAATGGCACTCGAAGTCGCAGCATCCCTCCGACGTCCATCCAGCAATTAATGTTCACCTTTATTATTATTATTATTATTATTTTACCCAATCTTAGCCGTACTTTAGTCGCTATGTGCAGGTACAGTAGAAAAAACATTTAAAAAATGTTGGCAGTCATGGACATAAAGGCCGGATCACACCAGCAGTTTAAACAGTAAACTTTCGGGGCAAATTCAGTTTATTCCAGTGAAATCTGAGCGTCAGTCTGAATGACCCGAAGTCACTAAACTGGACATTGATCATTAACATCTCTGCCATACCTGAAATAATTGTGCAATATTTAGCTTTTTCCTATTTATTGATATTGATATTATTTACCTCCATTACTGCTGTACAACATCTTAATAATCTCAATAAGCTGCACTGAACTCAACAGTACATGCACCTCTGCTTATTACTTATATTATTACATTGTATTATTATACTGTATTATCATCATCAACCGGTAAACCCACCTGGTACTTCATTTATTTTCTGACCTGTATTATAGTGTATCATAGTGTTTGCTAGTACTTTCTCCTGTGTGCACTCACGTAAAGGCGAGCTGCTGTAACAAAGAGTTTCCCTTCAGGGATCAATAAAGTATTTCTGATTCTGATCGCCGTGACTGGATTCACTCAGGATAAAAATGAAATGTTTCACATCGAGTTTAATTTATTTTCATTGAAGCTCAGAGTATAAACTGCTCCACAACAGAGACCTGGTTTATACAGCGATGCAGCGCTTAAATACACTGTGTCACGTTAGCAACCGAGCTAACAAACTAGCAAGCTAACTCGTTAGCTTGAACAGCTTCATTTTTCCCACCTCAATAACTTTTTAGTGAACAAAATGTCGGCGAGAAGCTCAGAAAGATATTGTGACTGACTTGCGCTAGCCCAGATGGCTAACCTGTTAGCGGTTAGCCCTGTGAGTAGCCACTACGTCACCGAGACTCTAGAGCCAAATATTTCTCAAAGTCACAGATGAAGTGTGACACTTTCAGATACTCTGGGTTTCGCAGAATCGTCAGATATCAGCGATGAGTGTGGCGGTAAGTCACGAGGCTCGATGATGAAGACGGTCTTTACCAGACGTCTTCCCGTGCTCTGTGGGCAGGGCGGCGGAGAGCCCCGGGAGTGTGAAGCGTGGACAGTGCCGCCGATAACCTGCTGAAGGAGACGGCACTGCTGCGAATCAACATCATACCTCACGTGTTGAGACAGGACGGTTAACCGAGACGGAAACCGAACACTAAAGTTTCTTCTGCGGATCAACGATAAGAGCTGAAAACACCCAGACACAACCAGAGCGAGTGTGTGTGTGTGTGTGTGTGTGTGTGTGTTATCATGTTGTGGGGACATAAATCTGTTTACACAGTCACAACGTGGGGACTCGCCTTCCTTTTGGGGACAAAGCACAAGTCTCCATAACGTGGATCATTCAGTGGTAGGGCGAAGACTTGGTGTTAGGGTCCAGGGTCCTCAGAAGTGATGGAAACACGCGTGCGTGCGTGTGTGTGTGTGTGTGTGTGTGTGTGTGTGTGTGTGTGTGTGTGTGTGTGTGTGTGTGTGTGTGTGTGTGTGTGTGTGTGTGTGTGTGTGAACAGAGGAATGTCAGCAGGTGTGTGATGCTGAGCGTGATAAGGTCTCACTAAGTGTTTCTGAGGGAAAAATCATCCAAACAGCCGCTTTCTGTTACAGCCAGCAGGCGAGCGATCTGTGAGAAAACCATAACAAAAGCCTCGTACACGGGTCGAACTGTACCCTGATGCCGTCGGCGCAGCTGCCGGCTGGAGCGCCAGAATCCAGACTGATTCAAGGTGCCGACACTAAAGGGACCGAGTGCTGCAGAGTTGCAATGAGCAGGAAGTACTCAGCTCCGTTACTGCAGTAAAAGTACTGACACACACTCTGTACACACACTCTGCTGCAGTGAAAGTGTGACAGTGTGATCAGGAAAAAGCCCTTAAAGCATTAAAGCAGTGCAGCGTCCCTGTGGCTGCTGTGCTGTTATATATTCTATCATCAGGTTATTATTCCTCGTGCATTAATGTAAAGCAGGATGTTGCTGCTGCAGCTGGTGGAGCTGGAGCTCATGTTGAACCGGTTTGTATCGGACTGCAGCTGATGATGCTTTTCATTCTGGATCCATCTGCCGATTCTTTTCTCCGTCGATCCGTCGATCGGTTTGGAAAACTGGTGAAAACGGTGAGAAACGGCGTCACGACGACCCAGAGCCCAAAGCGACGCCTTCACCGTGTCGTCGTGTCCGACCGACAGTCCGAAGCTCGACGTTATTAACGAAACATCATTTTCAGCCACATCTGGGCCGGGCTGACACTCATCCAGGTGCTGGATACCTGGTGATGACGACTGAGGTGAGAAGATATATTTAGCTTTCATTAATCGAGAAAAATTTAGGCAGGAAAAAAAAAAACTGCGGCTGGTGATGTCTCATTATGTCCAATAAACTCTGCTAACTCTTGAGCTAATGTGCTTCAGCTACTGTTGCAGGAGTTTACACAGATCAGATTATTAGATTTAAATAGTTTTGTACAGCTAGAATACAATTTGACATATGTGGCTGCAAAATGAGTTAGCTTGCTAGCTAACGTTAGCATAACTTGGCCCCATCGTTGCAGATAACATGACTATCATACCTGGCAGTCCCACCGGGTTCTCAGTGGGTTGTTGTGAATATTACGGCTGAAAAAAGACTTCAGGTTTTTACTTTGTTAACTTTTGAAGCAGTTAGCAGTTTCCCTCTGCTTCCAGTCTTTGTGCTAAGCTAAGCTAACATGTCCTGTACCTTTCTCTGTACATTGGAAAAGGAAGCGCAGGGATTGGATTAAGTGCAGCGGACCCCGGGGCGATCACTGCCCACGGCATCTTGTTTATTTTGTTTATTTATTAGACTAAAAAAAGCGTTTGTGTAACGTAGCGAACTCGCCGCTCGCACACATCTCCCAGCTGGAACTACTTTCACATTATCGCCTCTCGAAGCACAAGTGGTATTACAACACGGGACGGGCCGGGGCTAGCAGCTTAGCATGCTAATTTCAGTTTATATCTCTGCAACACAATACACAGACGTCTTTGACGCAACATCGTAACTGTTAATTCTTCTATTGATCAGGTTAGTTCATCTTTTAAGTGTTTGAAACTAAAATTCTGGCCAAATCTTACGTATTGCCCCTTTAAATATCTGTGTATATGTTCTGTGTGTGTAGCATGAAGGGGCTACAACTTGCATTCATTGTGCAGCTCTGTGTTGTAAGATGACACATTAATGATTCCTTAATATCCATCTGAAACATCGGAACGAGAGGATTTACCTTGGTTGCTTGTTAGCTAGTAAGCTAATGTTTCAAATAGATTTTGTTAGCGCTTTAGCTTGCAGAATTTAGCTCGTTAGCAACTCAATTTGTATTTGGGAATTAATGAAAATAGTCAGAATACAATTTGATATAACGGGGGCTCCAAAGTTAGTTAGCTTGCTAGCTAACGTTAGCATAACATTATAATAAGACTATTAAACTCTTACGAGTAGCCCGACCAGAACCTCACGCCGTTTTATTTCGATCCTTTATACTTTTAAAAACCACCTTTTTATCCGGAGTTCAAACTGTTGTCTGGATGAGAAACTTTTTATCTTTGAGGAATCTTTATTTACAAAACGTACACAAGGCGAACAGCGAGTCCACGCCTTGTACTTTACTACAGCGGCTAATGTCTCGTAACCACACACACGGGTAATAACAGCACTAATGGCCTGTCTGTGCTCTCTGACAGTAATGGTGGTGTTTCTTTGATGGTGTGTGCTGTTGTCAGAGGCAGGTCCAGACAGGAAGCTGCTGTAATCACACGTCACCTGACTCAGGTGCTCCTCTCATCTCTGCTGTCACTCCCCTCCTCCTCTTTTTCCCACATTTCTACAAACTTCAGAGTGAACGCTTTCCCTCCGCTGTAAACTGCCATATGAGTTCAATATGATGGACGTCTCTAAATACTACAATACCCATGAGGCTCAGCTGCTGTTGCTACGGAGAAGAAGCCAGTCAGACTGTTACTGCGGAAACACTTTCGATGTTCACGTTAGATCCTGTAACACTGCTGACGGTTCAGGTCGTTTGCTGCTCGATTGTTTTACAGGCTGTAAAAAAGATCAATAATTAATATTCAGCGACTTCCTGCTGTGCTTTAGAGCCGCTGCTCTAACAGACGCTGACCACATGGCGAGCAGCCGGACGCTGACCACATGGCGAGCAGCCGGGCGCTGACCACATGGCGAGCAGCCGGGCGCTGACCACATGGCGAGCAGCCGGGCGCTGACCACATGGCGAGCAGCCGGGCGCTGACCTCAGGGCGAGCAGCCGGGCGCTGACCTCAGGGCGAGCAGCCGGGCGCTGACCACATGGCGAGCAGCCGGGCGCTGACCACATGGCGAGCAGCCGGGCGCTGACCACAGGGCGAGCAGCCGGACGCTGACCACAGGGCGAGCAGCCGGGACGCTGACCTCAGGGCGAGCAGCCAGGCGCTGACCTCAGGGCGAGCAGCCGGGCGCTGACCACAGGGCGAGCAGCCGGGCGCTGACCTCAGGGCGAGCAGCCGGGCGCTGACCACAGGGCGAGCAGCCGGACGCTGACCTCAGGGCGAGCAGCAGCCGGGCGCTGACCACAGGGCGAGCAGCCGGACGCTGACCTCAGGGCGAGCAGCCGGACGCTGACCACATGGCGAGCAGCCGGACGCTGACCTCAGGGCGAGCAGCCGGGCGCTGACCACAGGGCGAGCAGCCGGACGCTGACCTCAGGCGAGCAGCCGGCGCTGACCTCAGGCGAGCAGCCGGGCGCTGGCCACATGGCGAGCAGCCGGGCGCTGACCACATGGCGAGCAGCCGGACGCTGACCACATGGCGAGCAGCCGGGCGCTGACCACAGGGCGAGCAGCCGGACGCTGACCACAGGGCGAGCAGCCGGACGCTGACCACATGGCGAGCAGCCGGACGCTGACCTCAGGGCGAGCAGCCGGGCGCTGACCACATGGCGAGCAGCCGGACGCTGACCTCAGGGCGAGCAGCCGGGCGCTGACCACAGGGCGAGCAGCCGGACGCTGACCTCAGGGCGAGCAGCCGGGCGCTGACCTCAGGGCGAGCAGCCGGACGCTGACCACAGGGCGAGCAGCCGGGCGCTGACCACATGGCGAGCAGCCGGACGCTGACCACAGGACGAGCAGCCGGGCGCTGACCCAGCGGCCTCCGATCAGTCAGAGCGGATGAACCACACGCACGCCACTTCTTCTTCCCTCAGTTTATTTTAATGAAGTACTTTTCAAATGATCAGACAAATAAAAGAAACTCGTCCCGTCAAACAAAAACCAGACGAAGAACATCCAGCGTCATTTTTAAAACCAAACAAACGTAAAAGCAGCCGGAGCGAGCGCCGCCTCGGGGGCGAGCGAGCGAGCGCCGCCTCGGGGCGCCGCCAGCTCCTGACGCAGACGATGAGAGCGATCCTTTGGGAAGAGATAAAGTGCATCGAGTCCAACAGAGAAGCTGCGGTTCCACCTGCAGACGGCTTCAGACCGACAGCAGCTTGTTTTTTCCTCCCGAGAGCCGAAATACGTTTTTACCTGGTTTTTATGTTTTTGGGGAAAAAAAAGTCGTCAAATATTTTTCATCCTGGTTTCGTTGTAAATAATAAAAAATCAGCGCTGATTGAGTCGACGCTGCTGAGATCCAACGTCAGCTGAAACACGCCGACGGCGTTCTGCTGACGCGGCACGATGTTCGCGTAGAGCAGAAGAAGAACTGGATCTCAGATGGTCGCTGTGTGTTTATTCCATCTGCTCTGTGGTTCGTTCCCTCAGTCAAATACACCTGTCACACCTGACTGATGTCACACCTGACTGATGTCACACCTGACTGATGTCACACCTGACTGATGTCACACCTGACTGTCACCTGATGTCACACCTGTCACCTGATGTCACACCTGTCACCTGATGTCACACCTGACTGATGTCACACCTGACTGTCACCTGATGTCACACCTGACTGATGTCACACCTGACTGATGTCACACCTGACTGTCACCTGATGTCACACCTGTCACCTGATGTCACACCTGACTGATGTCACACCTGACTGATGTCACACCTGACTGATGTCACACCTGACTGTCACCTGATGTCACACCTGACTGTCACCTGATGTCACACCTGACTGATGTCACACCTGACTGTCACCTGATGTCACACCTGACTGATGTCACACCTGTCACCTGATGTCACACCTGACTGTCACCTGATGTCACACCTGACTGATGTCACACCTGTCACTGATGTCACACCTGACTGATGTCACACCTGTCACACCTGATGTCACACCTGACTGATGTCACACCTGACTGATGTCACACCTGACTGATGTCACACCTGACTGATGTCACACCTGACTGTCACCTGATGTCACACCTGACTGATGTCACACCTGACTGTCACCTGATGTCACACCTGACTGATGTCACACCTGACCTGATGTCACACCTGACTGATGTCACACCTGTCACCTGATGTCACACCTGACTGATGTCACACCTGACTGTCACCTGATGTCACACCTGACTGATGTCACACCTGACTGATGTCACACCTGACTGTCCTGATGTCACACCTGACTGATGTCACACCTGACCTGATTCTGTTTCTGATTTGATCTGCTTCTGTTTCTATTTTTTAATGTTTTTATTGGTTATTTTTATATTCCGTATATTTCATATTGATTTTATGTCGTTGACTATTGATTGTTGGTCATCAGTGTTTAACTGTGAGCTGTGTTTCAACTCAATGTCCTTTAGGATAATAACACTATTAATAATAATAATCAATAATAATAATAATAATAATGCTGCTGTCGGTGTGAAACGGTCCATACAGGTGATGATGATGATGATGATGATGATGTCATTGTGAGAATGATCACATGACACTTGTCAACGAATCAAAGGCCAGTTTTCTTCTGTCGACTTTTAGTCAATTTGAATTTACGAAACATTTGGATTGTGTATTGATCCAACCCTCCGATTGGCCTCCAGTCGTCCATCCGTCAGTTTATTGATCTGTCCGTCTCTGCAGCACTCTGTGTGTGTGTTTTATTGGTTTCCACGGTGACGGCGAAGATGCTCAGATCTTCATTCAGTCTTCAGACGTTCATCGACGCTGAGAATCTGTTCTCTGGGTGGGAAGGAAGCGGAGGAGGAAAGAGGAGTGTTTCTGAAACAAACAAACAGAGTGCTGGGCGCCGTCGCAGGGTGATGACATCATCTCTAAAGGCCCAGCGACTTGCGCACGATCTTCTGGGCGAGTTTGTAGAACTCCTCTCTGTCCTCCCGCCACATTTTAGAGGCGTCGACGTTCGCGCCGCTTTCGTCGTTCGGCTCTGAGAGGAAACGAGGAAACAAAGAAACACATTAGAAAGACGACCAACAAGTTTTTATTGATGAAGCAGCATCACTGAATCCTTTTAGTATTTCACACACACACACACACACACACACACACACACTAATTTGAGGCTGAGTTAGCGGTTAGCTACTTTAGCAACAGTAAAGGAAACTCTGTAAATCACAGAGAGTTGAAGCTGAACAGCCGGAGGACGTCAGAGGGAAACACTTTAGTTTCAACCAAACCAGTGAATAAAGTTATAAAGCTGTGTTTTCGTACAGTCACCAGTGATGGCCGGCCCAGAAACACTTCGCTCCGCCGGCGTCAAAGGAAAGGAAGCGTCAACATCGATTTTGACTTCATGGGAACGTTAAGAGTAATGAAGCGTGTGTGAAGTGTGACGAAGCGTGTATGAAGTGTAACAACACGTGCATGAAGTGTAACGAAGAGTGTACTAAGTGTTACAAAGAGTGTACGAAGTGTTACGATGCGTGTACGAAGTGTCACGAAGTGTGTACGAAGTGTCACGAAGCGTGTACGAAGTGTAACTTAGAGAGTACGAAGTGTAACTTAGAGAGTACGAAGTGTTACGAAGTGTAACGAAGCGTGTATGAAGGGTTAAGCGTGTATGAAGGGTTAAGCGTGTACGAAGTGTAACGAAGCGTGTACGAAGTGTTACGAAGAGTTTACGAAGTGTTACGAAGAGTTTACGAAGTGTTACGAAGAGTGTACGAAGTGTAACGAAGTGTTACGAAGCATGTACAAAGTGTTACGAAGAGTGTACAAAGTGTAACGAAGCGTGTAGGAAGTGTAACGCAGTGTGTACGAAGTGTAACGAAGCGTGTACGAAGTGTAACGAAGCGTGTACGAAGTCTTACGAAGCGTGTAGGAAGTGTAACGAAGCGTGTACGAAGTGTCACGAAGCGTGTACGAAGTGTCACGACACGTGTACGAAGTGTCACGACACGTGTACGAAGTGTCACGAAGCGTGTACGAAGTGTCACGAAGCGTGTACGAAGTGTTACGAAGCGTGTACGAAGTGTCACGACACGTGTACGAAGTGTCACGACACGTGTACGAAGTGTCACGAAGCGTGTACGAAGTGTCACGAAGCGTGTACGAAGTGTAACGAAGCGTGTATGAAGTGTTACGAAGCGTGTAGGAAGTGTAACACAGTGTGTATGAAGTGTAACGAAGCGTGTATGAAGTGTAACGAAGCGTGTATGAAGTGTAACGAAGCGTGTATGAAGTGTAACAACACGTGCATGAAGTGTAACGAAGCGTGTACGAAGTGTAACGAAGCGTGTACGAAGTGTTACGAAGCGTGTATGAAGTGTAACGAAGCGTGTATGAAGTGTAACGAAGCGTGTATGAAGTGTAACAACACGTGCATGAAGTGTAACGAAGCGTGTACGAAGTGTAACGAAGCGTGTACGAAGTGTTACGAAGCGTGTATGAAGTGTTACGAAGCGTGTATGAAGTGTAACGAAGCGTGTATGAAGTGTAACGAAGCGTGTATCGTACCTGCTAACATGCTGACTACAGACAGCAGGATCTTCTCCACACTCTGGACTGGACTCCACCTCTCTGCACTGCTCTCATATCCCATCGGATCATCACCTGGAGCGTGGAGGATGGAGATGCACACCCGACCGTCCGGATAGACTACAGGAGGGGGAGGAAGAGGAGGAGGGGGAGGAGGAGGGGGAGGAAGAGGAGGACTCGTTAGTACCAGAGCCTGAGGTCAGTAAAATCGGACTTGAACCAGTTTGTTTAGTTCAACATGAGGAGATTTTAAAAACTTTCTTAATTCAAGACACTTTTTGACAGTGTAGTTTTTCTGGAAGGCGGAGGCACGCTGGTGCGTGTCCTCACATTTACACAACAACACACGTGTGCGTGCAATCAGAGATTATCAGTGAATCTGGTTCAACCTGCCGTCAAACATCTGACGCCGTTATCAGCGTGCGCTCAGTGCTTCCTGCTGGCTTCCTGCCACGGAGGCGCTTCATGCTCGCTGACAGCAGTCGGAGATGGACGGATGTGTCTCTGCAAATAAAGAAACGCTGAAACGCCTTCAGCCTGCACCTGAGCGGCTGAAGTCACACCTGAGAGAGGAGAAGCTAACACAGCTCCAGAGACCAGTCACCTCTTCTTAGCTGCAAACACGTCGAATACGAGAGAGCCGACAGCCGAGCTGACGTCAGCATCCCTCACTTATATTATCGATTAGTTTAAAGCCTCCTTCCTATAACGTTCAGGTTGTGGAGACTCACCTGGCGAGTCGTACAGAGCGGCGGACAGAATAACAGAGTCTCTACAACACAAACTGAACATTATATATTCATATCGTGAAGGAGGATCTGCTGCAGGACTGTTCATTACACTGTCTCCATGGTGACATTTTCAGCCACATGCATGTGATGTCACCACATGCATGTGATGTCACCACATGCATGTGATGTCACTGAAGTCCACTTCAGTTTGAAACACACAAACTGTTACTTTATAAAAAAATATGAAAGTTATTATAATCCACGTCTTGCCTCAGTGAAGTGAAACCTGTAGTAACCGTGATGATGATGATGGTGGTGGTGATGATGAGGGTTTTCTTCTTCATGTGTTTCATCTTTATCTGCTGCTGTTTGTTGATGGAGGATCAGACGATACAGTTACAGCAGGAAGTTCAGCTCAGGGCCATGTGTGTGTGTGTGTGTGTGTGTGTGTGTGTGTGTGTGTGTGTGTGTGTGATGATGATGGGTCAGCAGCCTCTAATCAGTACGGAGCGTGCTCAGACCGTCTCCCTGCTGTGACATCATCGCTCAGGCTGCAGTCCACTAATCACAGCGCTAATGACAGCACGCTAACGACATGCTAACAGCACGCTAACAGCAGGTTCTGACACGTCAAGCGTTTGAAGTCGAACGCAGAGCGTCACCTGACTCTGGTTTACACGGTCACATGACTGGTTCTGGTTGTTTTTGCTCCCACCAGGCAGCGAGACGCCTGTCTGCCTGTCTGTCTCTCTGTCTGTCTGACTGTCTGTCTCTCTGCCTGTCTGACTGTCTGTCTCTCTCTGTCTGTCTGTCTGTCTGTCTCTCTGCCTGCCTGTCTCTCTGCCTGCCTGTCTCTCTGTCTGTCTGCCTGCCTGTCTCTCTGCCTGCCTGCCTGTCTGTCTGTCTGCCTGCCTGTCTGTCTGTCTCTCTGTCTGTCTGCCTGCCTGTCTCTCTGCCTGCCTGCCTGTCTGTCTGTCTGCCTGCCTGTCTGTCTGTCTCTCTGCCTGCCTGTCTCTCTGCCTGCCTGCCTGTCTGTCTGTCTGCCTGCCTGTCTGTCTGTCTCTCTGTCTGACTGTCTGTCTGCCTGTCTCTCTGCCTGCCTGCCTGTCTGTCTGTCTGTCTGTCTGTCTGTCTGTCTCTCTGTCTGACTGTCTGTCTGCCTGTCTCTCTGCCTGCCTCTCTGCCTGCCTGCCTGTCTGTCTGTCTGCCTGCCTGTCTGTCTGTCTCTCTGTCTGCCTGTCTCTCTGCCTGCCTGTCTCTCTGCCTGCCTGTCTCTCTGCCTGTCTCTCTGTCTGCCTGTCTCTCTGTCTGTCTCTCTGCCTGTCTCTCTCTCTGTCTGTCTCTCTGCCTGTCTGCCTGCCTGTCTGTCTCTCTGCCTGTCTGACTGTCTGTCTCTCTCTGTCTGTCTGTCTGTCTGTCTCTCTGCCTGCCTGTCTCTCTGCCTGCCTGCCTCTCTGTCTGTCTGCCTGCCTGTCTGTCTGTCTGCCTGCCTGTCTGTCTGTCTCTCTGTCTGTCTGCCTGCCTGTCTCTCTGCCTGCCTGCCTGTCTGTCTGTCTGCCTGCCTGTCTGTCTGCCTGCCTGTCTGTCTGTCTGTCTCTCTGTCTGACTGTCTGTCTGCCTGTCTCTCTGCCTGTCTCTCTGCCTGCCTGTCTGTCTGCCTGTCTGTCTCTCTGCCTGTCTCTCTGTCTGCCTGTCTCTCTGTCTGTCTCTCTCTCTGTCTGTCTCTCTGCCTGTCTGCCTGCCTGCCTGTCTGTCTGTCTGCCTGCCTGTCTGTCTGTCTCTCTGCCTGCCTGTCTCTCTGCCTGCCTGCCTGTCTGTCTGTCTGCCTGCCTGTCTGTCTGTCTCTCTGTCTGACTGTCTGTCTGCCTGTCTCTCTGCCTGTCTCTCTGCCTGCCTGTCTCTCTGCCTGTCTCTCTGTCTGCCTGTCTCTCTGTCTGTCTCTCTGCCTGTCTCTCTCTCTGTCTGTCTCTCTGCCTGTCTGCCTGCCTGTCTGTCTCTCTGCCGGCCTGAAAATGAAACACAGGTGTTTGGACTTACTGTTGGGGTGAAACATGTCGCAGGTGAACCTCATCTTCGGAGGACTGAGCGGATAGTCGGAGGGGAAGCTGAGGACGGCTGGAAACACTCCACCTTCAAAACACGTATCCTGAGGCCCCCTGAAACACAGACAGCAGCGTCAGCGACTTCCTGACCTGGCTGCGATAAACGCCTCCATCAGGTCACGGAGGAAGTTCATAATGCGACTCGCAAATGAACGTCGCTCCTCCACACGACGGCGCGAGAGCCTGGACGGCGCGAGCTGCGCGGGAGCTGCTCATGGAAGAGATCGCCGGAGTTCGACGGAGAAATCGATCCACGAGCGTCGGACGCGCGGCGTTCGCCCCCAAATCAACCCGATGCCTTGTTCACTCGGAGGAGACGGCGTTCATTATAATTTCACAGCGCAGTTTAGCCAATTTTCATATTCTTTATTAACTGTTTTGGCCATTTCGGGTTCGGCCTATGTTTTTACTATAAATTCATATTGATGTTTTATTAGTTATTATATCCCAAGTTTTGTTTATTTTACAAAGAAAGTAACAGAATTCTATGTAGGCCCATCTGCTCCATTTAATCCATATTATTCAGTTTTATTAAAACTGAGGATTTAAATTTTTCTTTAGGGTGACGACATCATAAAAAATGACGACAAACATTCGAAGCTTCGTTCTAAAACCTCAACAGAAGCGTCGGTACAGTCCAGTATGAACGGCTATCAGTAGCGTGAAGGAGATTTTAGGCGTTACGGGAGAGAGGTGACGATGGAACCACGGCATGTTGGGTTCTAGTGGTTATTTAGGAGGTTCTTGGTGTCCTTTAGGAGGACCTGGGGTTCCTGGCGGAGGTTCCAACAGTCCATCTCGCAGCAGTTGGTGGTCAGTGTGCTGGTTTTATACTGGGCTCAGACTACAGGAGTTTTAAAATCTGTGAAATCGGGCCGCATCGCACACGAGGAGAAACTTCAGATGTTCTTCTCTCTAATCTCAAACCTGCTCACACACTGCAGGATGTTATTGAGATTATGGAGCCAGAGGGAGCGACGCGCCCCCCTCGCGTGATCTCACGGGGACGCAGACGTGAACAAAATGGCCGCAGTGAGAAAAAACAGAAGAAGAAGGCGTCGGAGTCTGGGTGAGGTAATGAGACGCAGTCGACACAGAGAACTGAACATCTGTCAACAGTACTATGCTAGCTAACGTTAGCCTCAAGGGCTACAATGTTTTCCGTTGCTTGGCAACAGCGTCAGCTTGTATCGCCTCCGTCTCTCTCGTTGGCTGTTGTGGTCCCGCTCGGAAAGCGCTGACGTAACCATCCAGATTTCAAATCCTAAATATCAAACATGTCTGATAGTATCGGGGCGAACCGGTGAGTCTGCGAGCAGCTCCGGAGGTTTAAAACCGGATCTGTAAACCCCTCGCCATACCAGATCATCTGGGCCGAACATCAGTACCGACCGCGGTCCCAGACCAGACTTCTCCTCCGATTGTTGGGACAATCGGCCCAAAACTCCTGTAGTGTGAGCCCGGCTTTAGTGGTCCAGGAAGAGGTTCTAGCGATCCTTTAGGAGGATCTTGTGGTCACAGGCGAGGGTCTACCGGGCGTTTAAAATATCTTTTAGGTGGTCGAAGACAAACTTCTTCTTCCTCTTCTACTTTCATTCATCGCTCATCTGCGTGTCATCAAGGTGAACAAGCAGCTGCATCGTCAGAGTCCAGATGGACGTTTGAATATCTGAACACATCCGTTATCTGCACGCACGCCTTCCCTGATCTGATCATCTCTCCGCTTCACCTCCTCCACCATCAGTTCAACGGACGCCTGACCACAAGAACAGCCACACTCTCATTGGCTATCTGCACTGCCAATCAGCGGCGCGTCCTCGCACATCAGAGGCGGCTGCGTCATCAGCCCGTCCGGGAAGCAAGCCTCGGATATGAAACCAGAACAGTGCGTCTGTGACGTCTGATTGGCTCGAAGCAGTTAGTGAAGCGGATCTGGACTTACGGGCACGTTTTACTTCGGAGCAACGTTCGGTCGGATGAACGGGCCTCGCACCCGGCCGCACGCCGGCCGTGTTTCACGCTGTTGGTCGGACAAAACAACACGTCACTTTGGACTCGGAGAAACCGGGACGGACAATTCCCCCACATTTTACTGACTAAGCGATCAATCGATAAGTCAACTCATTAACTGACTGAACTCGTTAGATGACTTCATGAAAAGACAGGAAACAGATATTTAGGTTTTATTTTATTTCCTGTCTCCAGTCGGAAACGATCGATCGTCAACACAGTTGCCGATATGCTGTTATTGATTTCTAAACGTCAGCAGTTAGATAGTTTGATAAAACTTTATTGATGCCGTCAGACAGGACTGAGCAGATAAAAGAGGAATAAATCATCACAACAACAAGCGGACGCTGCTCGCTGCTCGCTGCCATTTTGTCCAGGTCTCGATCTGAAGCCACTTCCTGTTTACTCCAAGTCCAGATCAAATTAAATCCCTTTGGACACTTTGTGTTATTTCTGGTTTTTAGAAGCTAAATAATTCATCAAACACAGATTACTCAATAAACGGAGACGAACACTCGGGTTCTTAAACCCTCGGCGTTGTCTGCAGGCTTCTGCACAGAGGACCAACGCCTGTGAAGCTCAACAAGCTGTGAATAACGATCTCACATTCAACCTGCTGGATCTTCATTTCGACCTCGAGCTCTCCGTGTGTCCCAGTCGGGCCCGTTAGTGCGGCGGCAGTGACACCTGCTGGTCACCTCCAACATCACACCTGCAGGACTCAGCTGCAGCTCGGTGCATTTAGGCATGTCGCCGTGGTGAAGGCGATCCGCCGAAGGTCAAAGCGAGCGTCAGAGCGGGGAAGAACGGGGATTTCACTGCAGACCTCCAGGGTTTCCAGAGGGAGGAACGCAGACTGCTGCCCCCGCGACCCGGCCCCGGATAAGCGGAAGAAGATGGATGGATGGAACGCAGAAACAGGTCTCGGGGCGAAGCCGCCTTGTTGACGGCAGAGGAGAGCGGCAACAGCAACTCCAACACCCGGCGTGACACCGAGCTCCGGTCCGCAGGTCTCACCTGCAGCGGCCGACTGCACGGCAGAATCCGTGCAGCCAGAACGAAGGGGGTCCGGCCCGGGACCGGCAAGGCGTACCTAATGACGCGGCCGGTGTCACGTGATCACACAGCAGGATAAACAACCTGCAACAGGCTCAAACTGATCTCCAGTCAGTTTCTGCGGAGGCAGCCGTGACGTCGGGATAAGCTCGCTCTCACGCCGGGTCGCGTTTACATTCAGGACCACTTACAGTGAAGAAACCGGATCTCTCGTGTCTCTGGTCTGTTACGGAGCCAGCCAGCGAGTCCGATCACAGTAAACTGCACTAACTCGTTTGTGTACTCACATGATGAGAGCCTCCCACTCAAAGAAGTTCTCCTCATTGGCTGGACCTGCACAAAACAAACACACCTGTTTACTGGATTCAGTCCCCCCCCCGCCCCCCGCTCCTCTGATTGGCCTGTTTCTTCAGGACCTGCTGTACGTTTGCGGTCTCTTCCCTGTCTTTGTCTGACTCCCTGACTGTCCTTCAGTCAGCTGTCAGGTGCTGCAGGACCAGGTGAGACTGGTTCACAGGCTCCGCCTTTTCCTTCTGCGTGTGTTTTTATATCGCACTAACTGTAAATGCACTCCGAGCCAGCAGAAGTCAGAAGGTCGAGCCACCGTTTCCCCGTTAAAAGGGCTTTTTGGGGAGTTTGTCCTCATTTGAATCGAGGGTCTGAGGCTCCGACGAGTCCTCCGGCAACTAAAAATCATCCAATCAAACGAATCATCGAAGGTTTGTTTATACACATTACTCTATACGGCGCTGCGTTTCAGCCGGACGGTTATTACTGTCGCACAGCGCGCTGCCGGCGTGTGATCAGAGGCGTTTACACGGAGGACGTCAGGAACAGCTGTGACGCCTCTGAGTTATGATGATGTCACAGCCGGTTTCTGCCTCCCACAGAAGCCACGAAGAAGAAGAAGACGACGACGGCGGCGGCGAAGGCTCACGTTACGGAGCTGCCGTCCGGCTGAAACTCGCACGTCTCTAACTTTTCAAAGCAGAAGCTGTTTGTTTCTTTAAAACCCAGAGTGTGACGCTGAAACTGAGCGGTTCAGCTCTGACGGATAAAACAGTTGTCTGCAATTCAAAAACACAAATGTAGATTTGTTTTAGTTAGTTTAATTTAAAGAGCCCAGTCTGATTTACTGTCGCTCTTTAATAAAGCTAAAGTATTTATCTGATCGATTAATAGGTAGAGTAATCGATAGCCCCCCCCCAGCACAAACAATTAGTGGATTCATCAATGAATCGATCCACACGACATAATCAGAAGCTATTCAGATAATCAATGAAGTCATTTTTCACTAAAATGCTCCAGATTCCAGAAGAGCTCGCTGAGCTTCAGGAAAATAAAATATTAAGGATCGATTCTGGATCGATGAGTCAGTCTCACCTGCAACAATCCCCTCAGGCGGGTTCAGGGTCAGCTCTGAAACACAAACACAGGTAAGTCAGGCTGCGACCTCTGACCTTTCAGTCAGAGGAGAGAAGGAAACCGGAAACATATTGACATCAGAGCTAATATGCTAACAATACAAACTACAGGTGGGCGCAACAGCTGCTAGCAGGGAGCTCGCATGCTAACACTGACAGCTAACAGCTAACAACAAACTTCAGCACATTTTCGGTAAACAGACACGTATCGCCATAACCCCGGCCAAACTAAGCTCACATTAACACTAATCTGTGCCAGCAGGACTACATATGGATCCAAAACCAAGGCTAATCTCCCAATCATCCGAGCTAACCTAGGCTAGCCCCGGTATGCTCCAGGTGCACCAAACTCTATTTAAAAATAAATAAAATTATGATTATCAGAGCCTTACAAATAATTAACAGCGTCGCTGCGTAGCACTAAGGTTTCCTCGCGCGTTTATGACACTAATCTTTATTTCGGTATACAGAAAATAGCTTCACTGTACACAGTTTATGGTAAAATCATCTTTGTTTCGGAAAGAGATCGCATATTTTCAAAGTTGCATCATTACCGTCTACGAACATTCTGGAGAACTCTGACGAACTACACAGACAGACTATAATGTGTTGTTTCACCGCGGTCAACGCTACTGGGTGAATCAAAATGATGCCGAATTCAAGTAACATTTGAGCCTTTTATCATACTTTTCGATCTATGTTGCAATACACGAGCGACACTGCCGAGGACTAAAGAAAACACTAAACCAGCAGATTCTTTAATGGAATTTGGTGCAGGAGGATTACAGGCTATCACGGGACTGTTAGCTTAGCCTGCTTGCTAACGTTACAAGTTCTCCCATTGGCTGAAGGCGGCGTTACGACGCGGCTGGTTTCGCTCACTCACGTTTATACTCCGCCATGAGTCTCTTGAGCGCGGTGCCGGCCATCGCGGTGTAACGAGACGAAGCACGAGACGAAGATCAGCTCCGAGTTTCAGTCTTTTACTCCGCAACAAAACTGTGCCCACAGCTGATCCAGCGCGCATGCTCACATCGGGATTTCCTGTCGTTTCCGTGTGAGTGTCAGCTGACAGCGCCCCCTGCTGGCAAACTGCAACAGCAGCTGAACAGTTTCTCTTCCGCGTGGCAAACGTCCCAAAATACAGTTAGATTGTGTTTAAACCTGCGTGACATTCACGGATTCATTTATTTCATTTTAGTGTCATAATATCAAACATTTTGCACATTTAATGACTCAGAAAAGAAGTAAAAAGAAACTTTATAATGTGATTATTTCTCAAACACAATTCAGTAATACTGATATTTATTCGAAAGGAAATTCTGTTCTGATTGTTTGAATGTTTTCACATGAAATCAGCTGCTCGTCGGACTCTCTGTTACCCGACACTTTTATCACTTCTGTTATGTTGTTATTTTATTATTGAATTATAAAAACTCAAAATGGACCCAATAACATGAAATCCTTAAATTTATACAATAATTCACACGTTCATCTGAAATACAGTGAACTCTTGCATTTACTGCGTTCTGATCGTCCCTATAATCGACGAATACACTCAGATCACTGTTTTTATTTTAAAATCCTAAATATGAGTTGGCCCTTGTTCTGTGGGAGAAAGATTCGCTCACACTCGTCCTGCGCTTTCAGAGGACGGCAGGCGTGTGAGACGGCGGCGTCTCAGCGTCAGACAAAGATGGAGGACAGCACGGCTCGCCCCTCCAACGACACGATGACTTCGTACATCTGAAACCGTGAAGCGCTTCGTTCGGAGTAATGAAGCAAACGTCTTCCTGCCAGCGAAGCCTGCAGTCGGGTCTGTCGCGCTGCCTGAACAACCTACGAGGATAGACGGTGTCGTCCCTCATTCGTCCAGCAGCGCTCCATCGTAGAAAAGGTTTCAGTCGTGGTCGTCTGGACGCTGTTTTCAGAATCAAGACGTTTCGGCTCCCATCCGGAAGTCATTCTCAATTGTGAAAATGGTCTGAGAACTCAGAAATTTAAGCTACTCTGTGTTGCTTAAGCCCCGCCCTCAGGGAGGAGTCTACCTGAGTATCTGTTAATTTTTTCACAAAAATGGCTTCTTTGACTCCTCTCAAGAAGAGTTGGTTTGAAAGACGAGTCAAAGAAGCCATTTTTGTGAAAAAAGAAAACCCCTCTTTGACCAGAAATGGTGGTCTGAGATTCAATCTGCCAACGATCTATCACAGTGTATTAACACCGTGGTCAAGCCAATCACATGCTAATCAGGTACTTAACAGTGATGAGGGAGGTGCAGCCAGAAAACAATAGGCCTGATTACTGATTACTGGGCCATCATGGAAACTATTAGGTCAGTTTCAGGTGAAACTAGCTATTAACAGATACTCAGGTAGACTCCTCCCTGAGGGCGGGGCTTATGTAACTCAGAGTAGCTTAAATTTCTGAGTTCCCGTCCCATTTTTTCACAATTGAGAATGACTTCCGGATGGGAGCCGAAACGTCTTGATTCTGAAAACAGCGTCCAGACGACTACGACTGAAACCTTTTCTACGAAACCTACGAGGCTCTTTGACTGTGTGTTGACTGCGGCGCCCCCTGTGGACAGAGACGGTAGTGTTTCCGCCTCGGGTCGTGCACATCCTGAGCCGGTTAGCGCCTGCTTTTGTTTTTAATACTATTTTTACTTTTTTGACAGCTGTCTGCAGGATGCACAGCGATGAATGCGTCTGTTTGTGGTTTAATGACTAATATGACGTGAAACAGTGAACTTAGCACACTCGGGTTACATGTCAGCCTACAAATAACAGATTCCGTTGTTTTGTTGAGAACGTTATCGTAACGTTATATTATAATAACAGCAGGATACGGCAAGGCCAAATGTCCCGTTATAAGCCAGCTGTATCACGGTGATGCCCAGCGTGACGATCGCTCCGTGGACTGTACAGCCAGGTAAAACACACACATATTACACACCTGGCGAGGAGGAAGAGGGCCACGAATGACCGCCCACGGTGGACTCGTGTCTCTTTGCTGGTCCTGAATCAGCCAGAACCACAAAGTATTCTCTAAAGAAAACTCTGCTTCCTGTTAACGGGCGAGCCTACGACTCACTGTGAACAGGCTCCTCCACTCTGCGTCCGACGTGGCGGGGAGTCGGCCGGCGGCCGGCGGTAAGTCTGCTCATCCAGACGCATCAGCGTTACAGCGACGCTTCCCAGGAGCGAGAGAACGAGACATAAGAAAAGTAAAGTTTCGGGTTCTGTGACGCGAAGAGAAGACGTTGCGTGGAGACGCGATCAACACGGGCAGGAAGTCGAACCAGTTTCTTTTCAGTAAACACACCAGAACACGCCGCCGCTTTTACGTTACTCTGAACCCTTTAAACGCCGGTTTTCATGTTGCTGAGACTCTGTGCCGCTCTGGAGTATTAAACACCTGAACACTACAGAAGAAGAACTTACTGTTTACTGCTGGAGCTCATTTTGAACTGTTTTGTATCGACTGCAGCTAATGATCATTTTCTCCATTAATCGATTGATTGTTTGTAAAAACCTGAATGTGTAAAGTAACTAAAGCTGTCAGAGAAACTACAATATTTCCTCGGAGACGTCCGAGTTCCTCAAAACCACTTGAGTAGTTTGAGTAAAAGTAGTCGTGTTTCACAGTGTGAATAAAATTGAGTTTAGAGGTTTTTTTATAATCCCACAGGATTATTCAGCCTGTTAATTCTGCGTGGCCCCTCAGGTGTGGCCCCTCAGGTGTGGCCCCCTCAGGTGTGGCCCCTCAGGTGTGGCCCCCTCAGGTGACCTCGTTAACTCACCCGATCCACCGAGCAGCACTCTGCCGCTGAACTGATGCTGAACGGCACACCTGGAGGTTTACACACACATATATATATATATATATAAATACATCAGTGAGTCCGATCCGTCAAAGGGCGACCTGGAGACAACAGGTGTGTTGCACTTTCCCTCGCAGGTGTTTGTCTCGGTACATCACACGCCACAGCAGCTCTTTGGTTTTGTGATAAATTTATTTGGTATCTGTGAGTAACTACAGTCGTAGTGTTCTCATACATGTCATCTGCAGTTCATCAAACTGATATATATTTATAAAAATTAGAGAAATATAATCTACATACATCTAATACAAAACAAATCAGTCTAGGAGTGAGTCCACTGCTTGGTTTAGTACTGGGGGGTAATAACTGTGACAAATTAAGTGCTGACGAGAAGATCTCCAAGAAGACGGATGCTCAAATGATAATATTATAATTATGAATCTGTGCATTAAATAAGTCTAAAAATAAAACATTCTTAAAATCAAACAACCACCAAACACACAAACAGGCCCAGGTGACGTAATGCAGGTCACACACAAACACACCTGTGAACTTTTAAAGACGTTTCTTTGGTTCTTGGTTGAAAACTGAATCAGCCCTTAAAGCCTTTAAATAAATGTTTCAAAGCACAAACAAACAGCTGGAATGTGGCAAAAAAAAAATACGACTTCGACATCAGCGTGAACGCCCGGGTTTCAGCCCCACGCCGACTCACCTGGGACCAGACGCACTGAGCGAGCAGGTCTGCCTGAGAGGGCTCACCTTCAGACACGTACGCTGTTTTCACAGAACGACGAGAGAAAAGTAGAACAATATAATAAATTGCAATTACTTTAGATTTTATTTGTCAAACACGATGTTCTTGTGACTCATAATCAGAAATAAAAAAGGGACATGTTAGGAAGGTTTTCCTTCTTCATGGGACATTTCGTGATATTTATTATTACAGAACAACAAACTTGAAAGGATTTGTAATATTTGCAGAAATCGTTTCATTTGCACTGACTTGTGCACGGCATTCACCAAAGAAGAAATATCGGAAATGTTGTCTCATAATTACGAGATCCCTATCTTGTAATTGAAAAATGAGGAAATACGTATGAAAACCAAATAATTACAATTGTACCACAAAATTACAAAATCCATATCTTATTTACGAGATACAGATTTCTTAATTTTGAGGTAAAATTTAGTAAAAATAAGGTCTTTTCTTGAAATTACAAGAAACGTATCTCGTAGTTACGAGATAAAGAGATAAGATCTGTAGTGTCTCATAATTACTGTATGAGATCCGAGAAATAGAGATCTGTATCTCGCAAGTTCGTAATTTTTAGATATCTTCATCTCATATTTGCAAGATACAAATCTTGTAATTTTGAAAAAAGATCTCGTAATTACAAGATTTGTATCTCGTAACTGTGAGATAAGATCTCGGAATTATGACTTAGCATCTCGAAATTACAGAATCTTATGTCATAGTTGCGAGATACAATATAATTATGAGATAAACATCTCGTAATTACGAAATACGTAGGAGATAAGATATTGTAATTATGGGATTTTTATCTTGTAACTATGAGACGCTAAGTCATATTTACAAGATACAGAGAAAATGTCGAACAATGTGAATACAGTGCGCTTCTGTACAAATGACTGACAATCATAAACTGCAATTTTGCCTCCATACAGACTTTAAGAGACAATCTGATCTAATTTTCGTAAATTCTCAAAAAGTCCTCCCAGGTCACTATTGATGTTTCAAAGCTGTGGACTGTGTTGACGTTCAAAGCACATTCTGGGAATTTTAGGGGCATTTCATCATGGAGAACATCTTTTGCTAACACTGCTAACAAACGTCTTTTTAAGGCAGCCAAAAGGAAAAAAAAACAACCTATTTAGTTCCACAACGTGACAAATGTCTGGTAGAAAAATTATAAATCGCCCAGACTGTCATGAAAAGTGTCACGGAGTTGCTTTAAGGCTAACAACGTAAGGCAGAGGTGATGTTACCTGTTTGGGGGTAAAACTGCTGTCGAAGTCAAAACTCAAACAAGACAGAAAGAAAAGTGCTCAAACAGAAGAGAAGAACCAAACTGACCATTTCTCAGCTGAACATATCAGATGCAAACATACACTAAAAATGGGTTATCGTTATAATTTATCACCATCACTGCCATCGTTCTGGGTCTCACCCTGAGCCTTATATTGACACAGTTGGGTCGCATTGGCATTAAGGCGCTTGGTGGCACGTGTTGAAGATTTTTGCTGCTTTTTCGCGGCTCAAAGTGGCAACGACACAAAACTGTTTGAATTAGGGTGACTTCATTACCCAGAAACCCGGTGTGGTGAAGTAAACTTTGTCACCACACGGTGACTATGGCACATTACTCCAACTGCGCTCTGCTTCACACTCGTAGAAAAATAAAAAAACTTGGAGAACGCTAAAATGAAAATACTTCTAATAAATAAAATTCAATAATTTCAGGGAGAATTAAAAGGAAAACATGCCTGACAGCTGCGCTAATATCACTGAGTGGGGTTGATTATGCCAACATTGGCTACCAAGCTAACTATTTTAATTGTATTAATTGTATTTTGACGGTTCAAAACTGTTTTAATTCACTCCTAATATTAGCTAATGTTTGTTATGGTGACATTAGCTGGTAAATGTAAGCTATTGTCACTCTAGGAGTGTTTTAATTCACTCCTCACATCCCAAATCTCTGCTGCTAATTAGCTAATGTTGGTTAGCTGGTGAACTAACATTAGTCGGAGTGACGTTAGCTAAAAATATTAATTCTCATTAGTTCTATGTTAGCTTTACAGCTGCACCCAATCTAATACCTTCATTTCTGATTCATCCATTGATTATTTTTGTAACTAATTTGAGTTATTTATTCAATACAAACTGTGTTCAGATGGTTCAAAGCGGTTTTAAATCACTCCTTGCCGCCCTGACCTCTGCTAATGTAAGCTAACGTGTATTAGCTAGAAAGCTAACCTTAGTCAGACTGACATTAGCTAACAAATGTTAATAAGCTCTATCTAAAGTTAGCTTTACTGCTGCAGCTAATGATTAATTTATCCATTTATTAGTCAACTAATTTAAACTATATATTCTGTATAAAATGTATTTAGATGGTCAAAGCTGTTTGAATTCACTCCTCAGACCTCTGCTGCTAATGTTTATGAGCTTGTGAGCTAACATTTGTCAGGGTGACGCTGGCTAACGAACATTAGTTAGGTCTCTATCTGAAGTTAGTTCTAGATCAGAAGTTAGCTTTAGGGTTGCATCCAATGATTATTTTCATTCATGATTAATCCATTTATTAATTTTTATTTTTGAACAAGTGATTTGATTTAAATTATTTATTCTGATGGTTCAAAATAGTTTTAATTCAGTCCTCACAGCCCTGGCCTCTGCTGCTAATTAGCTAACATTTATTAGCTATTGAGCTAACATTAGTAAAGGTGACATTAGCTAACAAACGTTAGTTAGCTGTCTATATGAAAAGGGTTCTACTGAGGGTTAATACCCAACCTGATCAGTTTATCAGCAAAATCTCCATCATCTTTAGGTGATAAATGTAATTTTCATTCCTTTTGTCTTTACCACACCGTTAGCTGCAGCGCTAACACAATAAACCACTTCCTGATGTCTTTTACGTTGTTGCCTGGAGCCGTTAGCTACCTGGAGCTTTTTAACTCTTCTCACAGTGAGCCACTTCGTTAGGTGACCCAACTCTGTGAATATAAAGCCCTATAATGCCTTCATCATTCTTCCTCTTCACTGCTTCCATCACACCATCTTCTTCCTCACCTGGACTCTCACAGGGAGCAGGTCTGGTTCACATACGTTACATATTTCATGGTTTAGTCATACAGAGAGCTGAAGTCCCACGCCCGCAACAACTACAGCTCCCATGAGTCTCTGGTTGAGGGGCCCTGGGAGCTGGAGCTGAATGTTATTTGTTATACGTTTGATGAAAAAACATTTTCTTATATTAATTAGCATTAGATTGTACTTCAGGACTCTTCATCAATGTGTTTCCTCGTAAGGTTTTTTGTCAAGGTCTTTGTGTAGAGCTGAAATATGATGCTGGGATGTTTTTATCCATGTTCTCAGATAAAAGTTTACCACCTCATAATTTTAATAACAATGGTTATTTTGTTAGCATTTAATAACTACAGCTCTTTGCCGCTGCACTGCTGTCTAAACATCATGTAGGTGTTAATGGTAAAGCTCCCTGTGGAGATTTCTTTGTAAACAAACGTTCACGTTTAGTGTTTCTCACCAAAACTCGCGTATCTAACGAACACGTTGAATGTAGTTTTTCCTCATAAAACATTTGTAAAGCAGATTTTAAAAAATATTTTGGATCAGTGTTTGCTAGCTAGCAGTCTTCTTCTTCGTCACCAAGTTTATCGACACGTTAGCTCCAAACTCAAGTATCCTGTTTCAATTCTACATCTTTGAGAAAGAGCAATGAAATAAACTCTAAGAGGAAACGCACTAATGAACAAATGCTAACCTGCGAGGGGCGGGGCTTCAGTTATCCAGAGGTGTCAGGTGGGCGGGTCTTAGCACACAGCATAGAGCAGGTAAGTCAATTTACAGGAAGTATAATTGCAGTTATGAATAAAGAAAATGGGGTCGGACGGGGGAATTTAGAGACAATGTTTTTTAAAATCGTGGCAGATGCTGATTACAAACCCGCTCCACCTGCTCCTCCAATAACAACAACACAATCTGTTATTTGTGGGTAAGTTTGTCCTGCTCAGGTCTGACAGGCTGAAGAGGAGCACCACCTCCTCTTCCTGTGGGAGTCCAGACCAACACTGCTTTATTCCTCCTCCTCCTCCTCCTCCTCCTCTTCCTCTCCGGCCATCACCTCTACCAGCAGCTCGGCGGTGCAGGTCGCCTCCCCCAGACTGTTGACCGCCTTCACTGTGTACTTCGCATCGTCGTCACCCGACACCTGCAGGTATCAAGACATTGTTGATCTCATTAGTAACACCTGTGTCGTGCTGCTGTGTCCTGCTAGGAGAGGACAAAATGGCCGACATTAAAAACTCCACAGGCCTTTCTCAAGTAAGTTCAGACTCGTGTGCTTGGGAGTTCAAACTTTGCAAGTTGAACCCCGGCAGACAGGCGGACGCTGAACGACCAGTTTGAGGTTGAGACTGCAGAGTTCTTGCTGACGTCAGCAGCTCAACTTCAACACACCTGTACCTGACTGAACTGTGACATCATCATCTCAACTCAAAGGTCCACCAAGACACTGTTTCTGAGATGCAGTCAAAAGATACACCTGTTACCTGATCTGTAATGTATATGAAAAACGAATCTAAATTTAATAGACCGCTCTGCCTCTTCGTTTCTTTACACCTTTGACAGTTTTATGGTATTACTGTCGATGTGTATATATAATGGCAGGATTGTAGCCTACATCATTGTATGTATTAGAGTTAATGAAGACATATAGTAGCAAGGTTGTTATTATTAAGGGAAAACAAAATCCAAACCTACATGGCCCTGTGTGAAAAAGTGATTGCCCCCTAAACCTAATAACTGGTTGCTCCACCCTTAGCAGCAACAACTGCAATCAAGCGTTTGCGATAACTTGCCATGAGTCCTGACCTGAATCCTACTGAGATGCTGTGGCATGACCTTAAAAAGGCAGTTCATGCTCGAAAACCCTCCAATGTGGCTGAATTACAACAATTCTGCAAAGATGAGTGGGCCAAAACTCCTCCACAGCGCTGTAAAAGACAAACTGCAAGTTATCGCAAACGCTTGATTGCAGTTGTTGCTGCTAAGGGTGGAGCAACCAGTTATTAGGTTTAGGGGGCAATCACTTTTTCACACAGGGCCATGTAGGTTTGGATTTTGTTTTCCCTTAATAATAACAACCTTCATTTAAAAACTGCATTTCGTGTTTGCTTGTGTTATCGTTGACTAATATTTAAATTTGTTTGATGATCTGAAACATTTTAGTGACAAACATGCAAAAAAATAAGAAATCAGGAAGGGGGCAAACACTTTTGCACACCACTGTATGTATATTTATATCTCACCTTAATAAACAAAGGAAACAATGTCCATACGTGTATGTATTATATCTTGTTTTATTATTAAATATTGGACATAAAACATTAAACATCTCAACTCTCATGAGCATTGCCTGTCAATATTAACATCTTCACCTCATTCTTTCATTGTCATGTTCCTTCCTAAGTTTTCCAGTTGCAGAAGGAGCATGGCTGCATCATCTCCACCATCTGCTGCTGCCACTCTTCTGCCTCCTCGCTTGCTCCTCCATCTCCAGCTTTTTTAACTCCAACTCTCTCAGCTCCTCCTTCGCTTGTAGCTGTACTCCTCTCCACCCTCTCCACGCCGCCCTCCCCCTCGCCTCCTCTGCTTTCCCTCGGTTGTCATTACATCCATTTCTTCGGCTCTCTGTTGTTTCCTCAGTTAGCTGTTACTTCCATGGACGTCCCACTACGCCTCTCATCTTTACTAATTTTCTTCTTATATTTCTGCTGGATCAGTGCAAACCTCGCCCCCACAGACCTTTGAGACACTTTAAACTGAAGGTCCAGGGAACTTCCCCTGGTCCTGCTCCGACTTTAGGATTTCTCTAGCGCGAATAACATCGTGCCTCTCTGTCCACTCCATAGATACATACGGGCAACTAGTTAGTCAAGCTTCAACATATGGGGGGGCTGCAGGTACAGGTGCATCCCCCCTCAAATCGCCTACTGGAACGTAAGCCTGGCTATACTTACTGTGGTCGCCTGCATCATCTTAGCGGACATCTTTAACAAATATACTCACAATCCATAAAATTACTTACGGTAGAATCAAATATAAATGAGATGACAGTGTCAAATACGTATAACTACCTGCTAACACCTTGACGTATTGCTGGGTACGGCAAACCGTAGCAGACAGTTGGGCTGCAACGGCAGGAAGTGTAGAGATAGAATCGGAAATGTGCAAAATGGAACGTTTCTTTTCTCGAACGCCGTAGCTGTCCCTTAAACCGTCCCTGCTTAAAGACCATAATGTCTAGATAGAACGTGTAGCTCGTTGTAACGGCTACATCAGCCGGTAACGGCTCGGGTTTCACTCGCGTGACCTGAAACGTCTGTTTCACCGGCCATCATTGAAAACAGTGACAGTGACTTTAGTCCCCCTCCCCACGATCAACACTGCGAACTACCAACTTACAAGTAGCTGAGCTAGTATTTCTACTAAATACTGTCCACACTGCTGACTGCTGTATCTAGATGTGAGAAACAGGAAATCTCACCGTCGCTTCTTCTTTTTGTTTTTAGGCCGAACACAAGACACACACCGCTGCGGATGCCATGTTTGTTTACATTCTTGTTCCAGGAAGTCGGTCCCAAGCACCTCCTTCCCAATGACATCACGCAGGTCGTGAAAGACGGCGAGCTGCGATTGGTCGGGGACCAACGTGTAGTCTGTTACGTCTCTTGGCCGAGTCACGGCAAGAATGAATGACTTTATAATGGTCTAATCTGACACAGAATAATAAGTGAGTAACAGTTGACCTCTGACCTCTGAAATGACCAGACTGCAGTTTCCGTCTTCGTCGTAGTCGATCTGGAAGTGTCGGGTCTCTTTGATGGGCTGGTCGTCTTTGTACCACACCACCTCGGGGTCAGGGTAACCTGGAGACACACAGGTCGTTCATCTACATTATTCATCTTTAATCTGAACATCCGTCTTATTTCCCAGAGTTCAAAGTGAATCTTCAGACTCAGGCAGGAAAGTTCATTCTTGTCTTTAGAAAGTGACGTTTGACAGAAGAACGTCTCAGTTTAGGGTCCATTAAATAGCTTTTTCCAGAGCTTTCAACTACATCACCATGTGGAATTAAAACAACTGGAATTATTTAGTGAAAATATACAACCACCTGTTATCATGTGACTCACAATCCAAACGTAGACAATGTGATATCAGCTAAACCATCTCCATGACAACTGAGCAACTCCACCTACTGAAGAAGGCCAGGAGATGTGGTTGAAAGCTCCGGAAGTGGTCTTTGTGTTGATATTTTTTTTGTCAAAATGTTTTTTTCTTAACAAATACTGAAAGAAACATTTTGAGAACATTTCTTTGCTTGTAATTTGCGACACTTGTAACTAGAGCTGAAACAATTAGCTGATTAATCGATCGACTGAAAATCAATCAGCAATTATTTTTATAATTGATTAATCATTTAAGTAATTTTTCAAGCACAAGTGCCACAATAAGCCAGTTTCAGCTTATCAAATGTGAAGATTTGCTGCTTTTCTTTGTTTCATGTGACAAAACATGAAACAAGATGGAAAACAGAAAATTGTGACGGCATTTTTCACTATTTTCTAACGTTCTTTTGACCAACGGATTATTTGATTAATTGAGAAAATAATCGATAGACTGATCGATTGACATAATTTTGAATGGAAATAACGCCACTAATATTTATTGCAATAGTTTTGTACTTCCTGTACGTCCTACTTGATTCCCTCCTTGATTTGGGTGGTGCTGTGTTTCTTGATCTCAGGAAGGCTTTTGACACCGTCAACCACAAAGTTCTCCTCGCTCAGCTACCCCGACTGGGTGGAATCATAACTTACTAACTGAATATCTCAGTTTCCATAAATAACCATCGATCCAAGTAATTTCAGTTGTCTACTGGTGTCTATTCTTGGTCCACTCCTATTCCGTCTGTTCATCAACGGCTTTCCGTCTGTTTGTCCTGAAGTTAAAACCCTAATGTACGCAGACGACACTGTTTTATTTGTACATGGCGGAACCAAAGCAGATGTTGCGGCTAAGCTCACCAGGTCAGTGGCTTGTTATACAAAGTCACCCATGACTCAGCTTCACCACCACTTCCAACCAACACTAATGGCGTCACTAGGGCATCTATAAGAGGAGCCATCAGCCTGGTCTGTCAGAGGTTCAAGAGAGTGGAATATAATCACATCAGACAACTAAACACTTATTGATCCTTCAGTAACCAATTGAACAATGGATGATTAATACACACGTCAGCACTAAACTCTCTTTTTGCTGCTGCTGTCTACATGTCCTGTCGTTCTATATGTATATATGTCACTACTGCTGTTTTTAACAACTGTGTGTCCTTTTCCAATCTTTAAACTGCATGCACTGCTTTGTTTTTGCTTTGATGTGTTTTAGGAAGCCCTTTTAACAACTTGGCCGGGCTACAGATGAAAAATAGCCTCTTGGCTAATTCTGGCATTTTCTTTACCGGGTGTTTTTATTAATTTGCACTGTCCCTTCTGAAATAAATAAACTGCACTTCCTGGATTTCCTGTACGTCTTGTACTTCCTGTACTTTCTATATGTCCTGTAGTTTCTGCACTTCCTGTATGTCCTGTACTTCCTGCACTTCCTGTATACTTTCTGCACTTCCTGTACGTCCTGTACTTCCCGTATGTCCTCCTCTCAGCTCTCGTACCTTCGATCTTGCAGTCGAAGCGAGCGGCGCTGCCCTCCACCACCTCCACGTCTTTGATGACTGCGCTGAAAGTCGGCTTACACTCCGTCTTCTGCTCGTACTCCAAACACTCCAGGAACTGGTTATCCTCTGAACACACACACAGTCAGCTGACGGTAACCAAACTAATCTTACATTTTAAATTATAAATATAATAAAAATACAATCATAAGAACAACAGCAACATACAACATAAAGTCAGTGGTGGACAGTAACTAAGTACATTTACTCAAGTACTTTACTTGAGCATTTCCATTTCATGCTGCTTTCTGCTTCTACTCCACCACATCTCATCTTTTTACTGCACTACATTTATGTGACAGCTGTAGTTACTTTTTTAAAATACAACACACTGTTAAAGATTAAACCAGAGTTTAGTTTATCTTCTTGTGAGCTCTAACAGTAAATCAGGCTCCTCGTCATGTTTCAGACGTCTCTGACTGGAGAAAAAGTCCAAAAGATTAATACCAATGTACTAATAACTGTTTGTCTTATCTGTATCTGTACATCAAATACTTTCCCTATAATTCATCATGCTGACGTTCTCATATTCAAACAAACAACAACATCTCCCAGACGGTTGCAGATGCTCTGGTTCAGTCTGTCTGTACGCTTGGTTTCCACACAACAGGTGAACTTCTCCAGTTTAAGCTCCTGTTCAAAGTCGACATAAAGATCAAACGCTGACACACCAGCTGTTGGTACGTGTGTGTGTGTGAAGCAGCGAAAAGACAAACCACAGTCATCTAGTATCTGCTTAACTCCAGTCGTATCCATGGTGACGCATGTACACAGGTTATACAGGTGAAGCAAACAGTCGCACATGATGCGACTGAGGAGCCAATAATTCTCTTTTTAACTGCACCACAAAGGATCTTCCAACTCCCCACAGACCAAATTACAGGCTGTCACCTAAACTTTTAGGGTAAACCCCCACACTTCACCTGCATGCAACACAACAGGTGTGACTCACCTGTCCCAAAGATCTAATATCACTATAGGTGAATCACATTTTCTGCATCTACTGATGAGGGTAAGCAGCTCTGCAGCTCCATTAGGATTCGTGCAGACTACAAACAACCTGACTGAACCTGTTTCTGTTCTTGTCTACTTGTTCGTACCTTCGGTGGGCGAGCCCTTCTTGGCGCTGACTCCGGCCATCATGGCCATGGACGACAGTCTGCCGATGGCTCGAACAGCGTGGCCCGTTTTCTGCCACAGAAGAAGAAACAGTCACATGATCACTTCCTGTACAGTCGGCCATGATGGATGAGCTTTGACAGTGAGTTGGTTCTTGGTTCTGACATATTCAGAAGCTGTGTGTCGTGTTGTGTTTGATCTGTTTGTTCTCCTGTTGCTGCATCTTGGTTAAATTTTTATTTATTTTACTCTCATGACATGTTAATTCTTTTGCTGCGATGCTATTGGAGGGTTTGTTGTTTGTTTTCCTGAACCATCAGATTTGTATTCTTTTGTTTTTTCTCCTCGGCCACCCTGTGAGAGGATAACATTGTCCCGCTGAGTCGTGTCTCTGTCCTCATGTTGTTGCTGATTACCTGCCATTTCCTCCTCAGGATGTACTTCTTCATCCTCTCCTTGGAGAGCTTCTTGGCCTTCATGGTGTTGGTGTCCTGCTTCAGCCAGGTGTGTTCAAAACACTGAGCACAGGTCAGCCGAGCCCTGACACACACACACACACACACACAGTCAGGCTTCATATCCAAAGTGTCTTTCACACGGAGACCAAAGGTGCTTTTCTGAACTCCACCAGAGTCTGTGACTCAGACCAGAAAGTGACAGAAAGAAAAACATGAACCTTCTTTGTGAAATCGGTGGAGCTAGAAGCTTGTTAACGTAGTTTTAGTGTTTAGCTCCTTGAACAATAAATACAAATTAAACATAGTGTTAACCATGTAGTACTAACCAGCGACAATGTTGTCCCATTGTAGCATGCTAGCTGGCTAAAGACACGGTGGGTAAGACCGGTATTTTCCTACCTCATGTCCTTCTTCAGCAGGTTGGTGATGAAGTCTTTGCCGTTGTCGGAGATTTCGTCGAAGGCCTCGTCCTCAAAGTCCCAGGAGGCCGAGGTGACGTTGGACAGAGTCTCGTTGTCGTTGTCGCCCATGAAGGGAGACAGACCGCTCAGCCTGAGAGGACGACAAACACAGACTGAACTGAACCAAACAGTCGCCACCAAGGAGAAAAACACTGGGAAGAAGGAAAATGGCACTGGGAATAAACTGTAGGTACAGTAGGTACAGCTCAAATTCAAACATTTAACCTGGAAAACAACATCACACAGGAAAATTAAATAATATACTACAATAGAATTCTAGATTAAAATAGGCTAAAACTTTACCCCAAAACTGTGGATAAATGCTAAAGCTAAAGCTCATTACAGCTAAAGTTAAAACAAAGACATGAAGCTAAATTAAGCTAAGATAAAGTGATGAGTGAAGCTAAGCTAAGTTAAAGAAAGATAGGCTAAGCTAAAAGAAGTTAAAACAAAGTTAAGAAATTTGACAAATGAGCTAAGCTAAGATAAGGCTGAGCCAAAAAAAGAAGGGAAAATGAAAGAAACAAAGCAAAATGAAGATAAGCTAAGATAAGCTAAAAGAAGCTAAACTACAGTGAAATGAAAGAGATGAAGCAAAACTATGCTAAGCTAAGTGAAGCTCAATGAAACTAAAGAGAAATGAAAGAAACCAAGCAAAATGGACCCAGCTAAGTGAAGCTTAACAAAGCTAAAGCAAACTGAACAAAATACAATTAAATAAATTGACACTGCTCTAAGCAAAGACAGGGTGAGGCTAAGCTAAAATAAGCTAAAGTAAAGGGATATTATGATAAGCTAAGCTAAATAAAACAGAGGTGAACTGAACAAAATAGAACATTGAAGCTATGCTTAGCAACGCTAAAATAGAGAAAACTGAAGGAAATGAAAGAAAAAGAAGCTAATTCAAAGTAATCTAAGCTGTAGTAAACAGACTCACAGTATATAACAGATGACTCCTATACTCCACATGTCGGTGGGATAACTGATGGCTTCATAGTTGATCACCTCTGGAGCCACAAACTCTGGAGTCCCAAACAAAACCTTCAGAGTTCCTGCGTTTTCTGTTGGAGGACACGAAGAGAAAAGAGTTGAAGATCCGTCGATTCAACACATCAATAATTGTTGGCGTGGCCGTTTTAGGACATCTCAGGCTCAGCGCTACACTGTTACTGACTAACTGTACTTAGGCTCAGCTGTGCTTTCAGCTAAATGCTAATGTTATCATGTGAATGAGCTTGTTAGCTTGCTAAGATGCTAGCAAGTCATGCATACAGTCGGCGTGGTAACCTGGCATGTTACTGTAATAGGAGGCTAATGTTAGCATGCTATGTTAGCATTAATCGGCTTACAGTACAGCTAAAGATGAGAGCTTTCACTTATTAGTTTAGAGAATATCTGTCATCAACTGAAGTGTTGAATGAGTTTTGACCTGCTGGTGGCGCTGGGTGAACGTTAGGATGCATTAATGCCTGAAGTATATTTGAATATATACTTATACTTCTGTATAAGTATATTTAATGACAATCCATCCAATAGCGGGTGACATATTTCAGTCTGAAGTCTCCCTGCTGCCGTCACCTAGTCGCCTGGCGAGGCCGAAGTCGATGAGTTTGATCTTGCTGCCGGTCTTGTTGACACACATGATGTTCTCAGGTTTGAGGTCCAGGTGGACGATGCCCTGTTTGTGGATGTAGTTGACGCCGTCGATGATCTGCAGCATGTATTTGATCACCTCCCTCTCCGTCAGCTCAAAGTCCTCGTCGATGATCCGCTCAAACAGCTCGCCACCTGAGATCCTACGGACAAACGACAACTCATAGTCTTACAGAAAGCTCCGAACACAGCGTCGCTCTGAAAGGCTCGTTCAGGGCTGGAAGGATGTTAAAATACATTAATATCAAATAAAAGCAATGAGTGCATAATAGCAGCGCCCGCAGGCTACTTGATGGAAACGTTGACTCCTGTGCGTTGGAATTGACTACAGGGAGCTAATCAATAATCCCAACATGCTGACAAGTCATTACGATGAGTCAGCAGCTCGTTCGGGTCTCAGTCTTTCTCTCAACTGGGAGGTCACACGAGTTAGCTTCACTTTTATTCAGCTGGCTGCTCGCTAAGCCCCGCCCCCTTAGTTACTGTTGCTAACCTGTCGAGCTTTACATTAATTTAAGAAACAATGGATCCTTATTTCACACAGAAGCAGCTTCCTGTAAACACTTCACACGGAAGGATTTGTAGGATTTATACTGACAAGCTAATAGATTGTCTGTTTGTAGCTCAGGTGAATCCCATACTGGGGAATTTTAACCTCGCGGGAATCATTAGCTTAACAGGAACAGACCTTTTTCACAGGTGTGACTGATAACGCTCAGGAGGTACAGCGGGTCGTCCACTGATCACAGGGATGGCGATTTGATGTCGAAGTGTCGTTGGGCACTGAACCCCAAATGGCTCCGGTCAGACCAGCACCCTGCGTGGCAGCTCGCTGCCATCAGTGTGTGAGTCGGTGAATGGGTGAATTGGCGGCACATTGTAAAGTGCTATATAAATGCAACCATTGACCATTTAAAAGATTAAAAATGGCTGTGTTACATTTAGGCGAGCTGGTGTCAGGTGCTGGTGTCAGGTGCTGGTGTCAGGGTGCTGGTGTCATGGTTTCTGGTGTCAGGGTGCTGGTGTCAGGTGCTGGTGTCAGGGTGCTGGTGTCATGGTTTCTGGTGTCAGGGTGCTGGTGTCAGGTGCTGGTGTCAGGTGCTGGTGTCAGGGTGCTGGCTCACTGTCATGGTTTCTGGTGTCAGGGTGCTGGTGTCAGGGTGCTGGTGTCAGGGTGCTGGTGTCATGGTTTCTGGTGTCAGGGTGCTGGTGTCAGGTGCTGGTGTCAGGGTGCTGGTATCATGGTTTCTGGTGTCAGGGTGCTGGTGTCAGGTGCTGGTGTCAGGTGCTGGTGTCAGGGTGCTGGCTCACTGTCATGGTTTCTGGTGTCAGGGTGCTGGTGTCAGGGTGCTGGTGTCAGGTGCTGGTGTCAGGTGCTGGTGTCAGGGTGCTGGTGTCATGGTTTCTGGTGTCAGGGTGCTGGTGTCAGGTGCTGGTGTCAGGGTGCTGGCTCACTGTCATGGTTTCTGGTGTCAGGGTGCTGGTGTCAGGGTGCTGGTGTCAGGGTGCTGGTGTCATGGTTTCTGGTGTCAGGGTGCTGGTGTCAGGGTGCTGGTGTCAGGGTGCTGGCTCACTGTCATGGTTTCTGGTGTCAGGGTGCTGGTGTCAGGGTGCTGGCTCACTGTCATGGTTTCTGGTGTCAGGGTGCTGGTGTCATGGTTTCTGGTGTCATGGTTTCTGGTGTCAGGGTGCTGGTGTCAGGGTGCTGGTGTCATGGTTTCTGGTGTCAGGGTGCTGGTGTCAGGGTGCTGGCTCACTGTCATGGTTTCTGGTGTCAGCGTGCTGGTGTCAGGGTGCTGGTGTCAGGGTGCTGGCTCACTGTCATGGTTTCTGGTGTCAGCGTGCTGGTGTCAGAGTGCTGGTGTCAGGGTGCTGGTGTCAGGGTGCTGGTGTCAGGGTGCTGGCTCACTGTCATGGTTGCTGGTGTCAGGGTGCTGGTGTCAGGTGCTGGTGTCAGGGTGCTGGTGTCAGGGTGCTGGCTCACTGTCATGGTTTCTGGTGTCAGGGTGCTGGTGTCAGGTGCTGGTGTCAGGTGCTGGTGTCAGGGTGCTGGCTCACTGTCATGGTTTCTGGTGTCAGGGTTTCTGGTGTCAGGTGCTGGTGTCAGGGTGCTGGCTCACTGTCATGGTTTCTGGTGTCAGGGTGCTGGTGTCAGGTGCTGGTGTTAGGGTGCTGGCTCACTGTCATGGTTTCTGGTGTCAGGGTGCTGGTGTCATGGTTTCTGGTGTCATGGTTTCTGGTGTCAGGGTGCTGGTGTCAGGGTTTCTGGTGTCAGGGTGCTGGTGTCAGGGTGCTGGTGTCATGGTTTCTGGTGTCAGGGTGCTGGTGTCAGGGTGCTGGTGTCAGGGTTTCTGGTGTCAGGGTTTCTGGTGTCAGGTGCTGGTGTCAGGGTTGCTGGTGTCATGGTTGCTGGTGTCAGGGTGCTGGTGTCAGGGTGCTGGTGTCATGGTTTCTGGTGTCAGGGTGCTGGTGTCAGGGTGCTGGTGTCATGGTTTCTGGTGTCAGGGTGCTGGTGTCATGGTTTCTGGTGTCATGGTTTCTGGTGTCAGGGTGCTGGTGTCATGGTTTCTGGTGTCATGGTTTCTGGTGTCAGGGTGCTGGTGTCAGGGTGCTGGCTCAGGTTTACTGGGACGCTTGATGGGACCGAGCCTTCGCTAATGAAATGTATCCACCTGTGTTTTTCCTGCTATGAGAAGTCGAAAAAGACCAGAACCACTGCAACAAACTGAGTTTTTCCTGTTTTCCTTGTATTGCGATGTCTGATGTTGTCTCAGTAATGAAGATTAAAATGTTTTCAGACCTGAGAGGAATGCTGGGCAACACTACCAAAATAAGAGTCTGATTGTAAACAGCTTCCTTCCTGTTCTCCGTCAGTGTGGCTGGTTTCCCAGTTTTTATCACGTTAGCAGATATTCACTGTTTTCCCTTCGTCTCAGTTGTTTATCAGAGTCAATACGCTGAAACAAACACTGTGGATGTGAGCAGCTCCTCCCTGTTTATCTGCTAACACGAGGAAGCGATGAGATGATCACAAAACAAAGACAACAAACATATAACAGTTTTACAGTATAAGCAGGTAAAAAGTTACCGTTCTGTTATAACAGTAAGTCTGTAAGTGTGCATGTGTTCAGTGCCATCTGTCCATCACTGCCTTCGGCTCTAAAATTAGCAGACAGGAAATAGCTGTTCTCAAATTCCTCTCATAGTTGGCCGGAAAATGATTTTCCGACGTTCTCCAAAGCAAAAACATCTCATCTCTGTTTCCAGATCAGACTCAGAGACAACCAGCAGCTGCAGGTTTATACTTCTACAATAAAAACACAAATATGGTGAATCAAAAGTTACCGATGCAAATGTTTGTCGTGTTTTCACGGACTTTCCAAATCATCCAATCAGGTTTTAGATTGATTTCCTTCCCTCCAGGCTTGAACTGGCTGATCAGTTATCATCAGCAGCTAGCCTGGCTCTGTCTGAAGCAAACAACCCCCCCGTCTCCAGTCTTTATGCTAAGCTAAGCTAACCAGCTGCTGGCTGTAGCTTCATATTCAGCCTACAGACACGAGAGTGGCATCAGTCTGAACGTCTGACTGAAAGAAGAGGATTTCACTAAATGTTGAACTTAACTGACAGCTAGCAAGCTAGCTAGCTAGCTCAGAGAGCCTTTCCCCTCTTCAGTAAATCTTTATTGAATGAAACAATGAATGAACAATCCTGAGAACAGTGAAAAGTGTAAACAGAACAGTACAGAGAAAACAGAAAGAAGCTAGCATGCTAACATGCTGGCTAACATGCTGGCTAACATGCTGGCTAGCATGTTAGCAAAAGACATGGGAGTTTAGTGAATCTGGTTGTTTTATTAATGTGAAAATGACGCAGCTATCAGCCCTAATGAGCAAATAAACACAGTGTTGCTGTAAACGTTACGCACATCTCGAGCACCATGACGATGTCAGACTTGCCCTCGAAGGCGTCGATACACTGGACCAGTTTGGGGTGATGAAGGCTGTTCATGATGCTGATCTCCTGCCGAACGTTCTCCTTCTCCTTCGCCGAGTACGCCTTGATGAACTTCCCCGCCCAAACCTTCTTCGTCGCCTTCTCCACCAGTTTAAAGACCTGGCCGAACTTCCCCCTGTCACACAAACACGACCGTTTAAACGCAGCAGTTTCCTCGACTTTACGGGCCGACGACCACGCGTTAATAACCACACGCTGTTCGTCCAAACAGAGAAAAGCAGAGGTGCATTGTGGGTGAGGTGTGAGTGGGCGGAGCCTTACGTTCCCAGCCTCTCCTCCACGTCGTAGAGCTCCTTCACCTTCATGTCGGCTCTGATGGTCACGTCTCTGTAGTCTGGCTCCTTCTCTGAGTCTGAGGCAGAACAACACAGAGGTCAGAGGTCAGGTTACCTGTTCTTATGTAATTCCCCGCTGTTATGTCACATTATGTCACTTCATGCCGTGATGGATTATGTGATGTCGTGATGTGATGTCATGCCATGTGATATTTCGTCATGTTATGTTGGCGTGTTGTTGTCTTCTTGTTGTGTGGCTCCCCGTTGCGTTGTGTTTGTGCAGCGTTGTGTTAATGTTGCGTGGAGGTTAGTCAGAAGCTCAGATCAGCGTCGTACCTTCGTCCTCCTCCTCTGCCTCGGCCTCGTCCTGGTTGTCTGTCGGACGAACCAAACAGTTAGTTCAGTTAGTCAGTTTAGTTCAGTCACGTTAGTTTCACTTTATGAAGTTTAGTTAAGTTGACTTGGTACTGTTTTAGTTCTGGATGGACTCGAGAGGGATGTAAGATGTATGGAACACACCCCCATTCATCCCCTGCGGCCCAAAACCATTTTCCCCTTAGACCTCCATTAAAACAGACACGTCTGTAAAACTGTGGGCAGCAAACAAGCTCATTTATTTCTTCTTCTATCCATGGAGGTTTTGTTTCTGTAAAGCTTTCACAGAGCCCAGAAAGGCCAGCAGGAGAACTGGAACTACTGAGCATGTGCAGTGGACCACGTGACGTGGAAGTAAACCCGGAAGAACAGAAAACTTTTTTGGCTAATGCACTCAGCGAGCAACTTTCACTCAAGAGACCGGGCGCCATCTTTGAATCCAGCATCCGGTCCGGTATCCAGTCTGGAGCGAGACAAGGAGGCTTCACATGGAGGCCGAGATCGACTCCAAAGAAAACCTGGACACCAAAACTGACCTGGACCAGAACTGTGGACGAGGATCGGGAGCCGATTGTGGCTTTACTCACCATCCACCAGTCCGACAGTAACGGGTTCGGATTCGGCACTCGGCTCTCCGACCCCGTAGATGTTCTCCGCCCGGACACGAAACTTATACTGACGCTCTGGAAGAAGGTTCTACAGACAGAAAAAAACTTTATTTAAACCCTGAACTGGAGAAACGAGACACAGCGAGGACATTTTCTTTCCTTCAGACAAAAGATTTCTAAGATGTATCCACCTGTAGTTTAAGGGACAGCTGAACTCACCTGTACGTTGTAGGAGGTGCTGTTGCAGGACACCAGGTGTTTCCACTGCGGCTCCACAGAGTCCCAGATCTCCAGGTTGTAGGACTGCACGGCGCTGCCTCCGTCGTACGTCGGCCCGTACCATGACAGAGTCAGACTGGCCCGCCGGATATCTGAGGCTGCAGGGACCCTCGCTGGGGGGTCGGGTTTATCTGAGGAGGAGGGGGACCGGGGTTAAAGGTCATTCAGGTAAACAAAGGACAATACTGACCCCTAGAGGCTGAACCGCGAGCAAAGATCACGAGGATGGCGACAAATGAAAATGTGTTTGAATGAAGTTAAAACGACAGAACAAGAATCTAACGTTTCGCCGCACAGATGGAGATCGTAACCACATTTACGTTGTGTCTTCAGAGACCTGACGCCATTTTACAGTTAAACCGTCAGCTGTCTTCTGTTCCTGAAACTTCTTGTTTTTAACAATTCTCTGGTTTCAAAGTGTCAACATTGTTGAAAATCTTTGTTTTTGTAGTGATTTCTTTCTAAAACGTTCACAGTCTTTGGAGACCTGAGGTATGTGAACATATTCACGTTCGTGTGGAAGTTCGCTGACCTTTCTGAGCTCAGCCAATGGGTGAAGGGTACAGGGCCGGTACTCTGCAGCCACGCTAGCAGCTCTGTGAGGCTGAGAGCTAAATGCTAACATCAGCATGCTAACATGCAGATGTTTAGCAGCTATGTTCACCATCTTAGTTTAGCGTGTTAGCATGCTAACATTAGTTAATTAGCAGTAAACACAGAGAGCAGCTGAGGCTGATGGGAGCGTCAGCAGCTCTGCAGGTAAAGTGTCGGACACGTTAACATGTCGACCTGATGGTGGCGCTAACATCCACAGAGCCTCGCTGCTAAAGTGGCTAAAACCAGCCGTCACTGTAATGAAGTCTGGCACAGCTGCAGCACATGAGATCATCTCAGCCGACTGAATCAGGTTTAACTAATCCACAGACAGAAGAAGACCATGAGGCGGACGGATCTGATCAGACGGATGTGATCAAACAGAGGTCACCTGAGGTCACACAGGCAGCACCTGTGTGTGTGTGTGTGAAGTTATAAACCCTGTGGTGTGGTTTCGGTTGTGAGTCATCAGAAGGTGGAGCAGATGTTCCAGGTGTTTCTCACCGACGATGGTGAGGTTGAGGGCGGCCTGTCGGAGGCCGAAGCCGTTCCTCAGCTCGACGGTGTAACAGCCGCAGTGCTCCTGCTGACCGCTGCAGATGGTGAGCTTACTGCTGCTGTCAGAGCTCTCTATGGAGATGTCGGCCGAGCCCTCCTGGATCTGACACACACACACACACACACACACACACACACACACACGATAAGAACACTTCAGTATAAACAGGAAGTTGTTCACATCTTCAGTCCAAAGCTGCTCAGTTTTACACGTCACGTTATTAAAGTCTCAGTCTGCTTTACTTTTACAGTCAGACCTGGTCAGAGACCTGAGACCTGGTCAGAGACCTGAGACCTGGTCGCTGGGAGACCTGAGACCTGGTCAGAGACCTGAGACCTGGTCGCTGGGAGACCTGAGACCTGGTCAGAGACCTCAGACCTGGTCAGAGACCTGAGACCTGGTCGGAGACCTGAGACCTGGTCGCTGGGAGACCTGAGACCTGGTCAGAGACCTGAGACCTGGTCGCTGGGAGACCTGAGACCTGGTCAGAGACCTGAGACCTGATCGGAGACCTGAGACCTGGTCGCTGGGAGACCTGAGACCTGGTCAGAGACCTGAGACCTGGTCGCTGGGAGACCTGAGACCTGGTCAGAGACCTCAGACCTGGTCAGAGACCTGAGACCTGGTCAGAGACCTGAGACCTGGTCGCTGGGAGACCTGAGACCTGGTCAGAGACCTCAGACCTGGTCAGAGACCTGAGACCTGGTCGGAGACCTGAGACCTGGTCGCTGGGAGACCTGAGACCTGGTCAGAGACCTGAGACCTGGTCGCTGGGAGACCTGAGACCTGGTCAGAGACCTGAGACCTGATCGGAGACCTGAGACCTGGTCGCTGGGAGACCTGAGACCTGGTCAGAGACCTGAGACCTGGTCGCTGGGAGACCTGAGACCTAGTCAGAGACCTGAGACCTGATCGGAGACCTGAGACCTGGTCGCTGGGAGACCTGAGACCTGGTCGCTGGGAGACCTGAGACCTGGTCAGAGACCTCAGACCTGGTCAGAGACCTGAGACCTGGTCGCTGGGAGACCTGAGACCTGGTCAGAGACCTGAGACCTGGTCGCTGGGAGACCTGAGACCTAGTCAGAGACCTGAGACCTGATCGGAGACCTGAGACCTGGTCGCTGGGAGACCTGAGACCTGGTCGCTGGGAGACCTGAGACCTGGTCAGAGACCTCAGACCTGGTCAGAGACCTGAGACCTGGTCGCTGGGAGACCTGAGACCAGGTCAGAGACCTGAGACCAGAGGAAAGTGCACTTATCGATAAAATGTAATATTTTATTTCCAGTCTCCAGACGTGTCGCTGTGTGGACTTGCAGATAAAAACATTAAAGAAACATTGAACAAACATTAAATCACTCGTCCTGGCAGAAGAAGACAAACGCCGTCAGCTGTCAGCAAACAGCGAAACAACTGACTCCAAACGGCTAAATTATACAAAGCTGGAATGTAAAGAAGCAGCTAAGTGCTAACCTCAGCACGCTAACGTGCGCACAATGATAATGCTAACATGCTAATGTTTAGCAGCTACAATGTTCACCATCTTAGCTTAGCGTGTTAGCATGCTAACATCAGCTATTATTACTGATGGTGGAAAGTCAGAGGATCACCGAGTTACAGTTCATCCTGATCAATAACCACAGCCTCAGTGTGTGTGTGTGTGTGTGTGTGTGTGTGTGTGTGTGTGTGTGTGTGTGTGTGTCTCACTGGTTTCCTGAACTTCAGCCAGGTGCAGCTGATGGGCGGAGCTCCAGAGAACTTGCAGAGGATCTCCACCTTCTCCCCCGCCAGGATCTTCATGTCCTCCGGGAACTGCAGGATCTGCGGAGGCAGAGCTGCACACACACACACACATCAGTAATCAATAATCACTAGTTGGTGTGATGATTGAACGCAGGATCAGGATCACGCTGCTCACTTTACACATAGACAGGTAGGTGTGTGTGTGCGGACATGTTTCACTCATGTTGTGGGGACCTAGATCTCTTTACACAGTCACATTGCTCCGTCCTCAGGTCCCCACAACGTAAGTCATTCAGTCTAAGGGTGAAGACTCCAGCTAATGAATGCAATGTCCTCTGAAGGGCTGGAAACACGCCCGTGTGTGTGTGTGCGCGTCACCTTGTTTGGGAGGAGTCTTGGCGGTCGGTTTCTTTATTCTGGCTTCACCTGGTGGAAACAGACACAACAGACGTCAGAGGCACCGAATCAAACCTGCGAGCTCGCTGTTACAGGACGCTGCGGCGACCGGCCGTTACCCGCGGTTACGGGGGGAGGACGCCGCCGCCGCGTTGGACGTTCTGTCCTCGTTAAGAGAAACACAACATTTAGAGTCAAGTGATTTATATTTTTTCCTTTTAAGACACAAAGTTCTTTGGGAAACACGAGCAGAAATTTAACAGCGTTCGCAGAAACACTTCTAACTTTTGTTCTCACGAAAACTTTTCTTTCTGTGTTTTTTTTTATTTCAACGTTTGAATCAACAAACAACAAAATTATAAAGGGCTCAGATTTAAAAGCCTGTTACGAAACAATGTTCATGAATATTCTCAAAAACATAAATCCACCGGCTGAAGAAGACCATGTGATTATGATCAAAAGCCCCGGAACATCTACTAAATAAACCTTGTGGGGATATTTTCGTCAGCTGCTGTTTCCAAGAACTTTGAATCTCAACTTTTAAGCCGCCGCGGACGAAAGTCCTTAAATTTAAACGTCTGTAGAAGACAAACTCTGCTGAAGAAGACCATGTGATATGGTTTAAAGCTCCGGAATAACGAGGTGATGACTGTGTTGAAGATATTCATATTTAAGTTATTTACAGCAGCAAAGAAAGGAGCGGATTCAGATCCACCTTACTGTTTGTGGATGTATAATCACATATATTTATATAAACACACGCCGACTGTGTACAAAACATGTAAAACTGCTTTACTACCCTTTACTACCCTTTACTACCCTTTACTACCCTTTACTACCCTTTACTACCCTCGCTTTATGTCTCTGACGCAGGATGAACGGCGGCTTCTTCACGGTTAAAAAAAGGAGGAGAAGAAGAATGTGAGCGCCTGGTGACCAAATATGGAAATTCTAAAAATAGTTCCTGGAGGTGTTTGTTTCTCCTGAAGAGAAGAAGAGAAGAAGAGTCTAGAAATGTTGTCAGATGTGCAGCTACAGATGTTGTTAAGTGAGACTTCCTGGTCTCTGCTGGACCCTCAGGACCGCCATCCAGCCGAAACACGATCTCATCACATCAGCGGTTGCTATGAGCCATTAATGCCGTAAACAAAAACAGCTGCAGACCACACCTGAACTCTGACCTTTAACATGAAGGTGGATCTGGTTTCTGATTGGCTCAGACAGCGTTTACATCATAAGAGACCTGACTGTCTTTGGTTTCAGCCTCCAAACCAAGTAAAAGAGTCACCGCTAAACATTTAGTCTCCCTGACAACAGAAACTCCGTCCTGCGAGTACATTTATCCGTCATGCGGCGTTTCCTCTGCCGCCTCAGGAGCGCCGCGGCCGTTAGCAAAGAAACACGTCGACGCACGAGTTGTTTATTCTGCACACGTCTGCTCCACGGCGCCCCTCAAAGGCAAAACGCAGCAACTGCGCCTCGGGTTCAGACCGGAATCTGACTTTCTGACAATTATTATAGCATCACATGTAGATTCTGGGGGAAGAAAACAGCATGACAAACTTTAAAACTGGTAAAAAACAAACTAGCCACGGCTAGCTGGTAGCCTTAGCTAAAGCTAAGTTACGCACTTGTTCCTGTTTCCTGGACTTGAAAAATCAACTTTGGCGCTCCAACATCTTAGTAACTATTATAACATAATATAATATAATTTAAATAAGACAGCAGCTAAATCTCCCCCCATGCATCATGTTGGGGGGGTAAGAATAGCAGAGTTGCTGCTGTAATGAAGGATTGATGGTCGACTCTTTAACAGCCTCCATAACTCTGTCATCGCACACACACACACACACACACACACACACACACACACACACACACACACACACACACACACACACACACACACACACACACACACACGATGTGCGGCCTCTGGGTCGACACCAACTATGTGCTAACAGCTTAGGGAGCGTTTGATTTGTGTACCTCAGCGAGCCGGGCGGCCCGGCGCTGCAGCTTCTGTCCTGCAGGGTCACTCAGTACAGCTGAGCTGCGCTCTGATTGGCTGTCTGCTCTCCGCATCAGGCCCCAGCAGACCCGAGACCTGCTCTGACCAGCTCAGCCGAGACAGAAACCTTCAGTTTGCTATTTGTCTTTTCTGCTTTGGGGGAAAATGTCACTGCAGGAGGATAAAGGCTAGCGAGCCGCGTTGGCTAGCGAGCCGCACGAGTTTGACGTAAACAAACTACATTTCAACACGGAGAACTTCACCTCCCAAAAGTCATTTTTTAGGAATCGTGAGGCACAAATCCAGACTGAACTCCAGATGTTTCTGTTTCTCCATCCAGCTGATGATGTCAGCTGATACTGAGGTCACGTCAGGTCACAGTTTTCCAGCTGATGGTTAGAAACCACACGCACACACACACACACACACACACACACACGCACACACACACACACACACGCAGCAGAAACAACAAACAGAAGCACTAATTAAACGATCTGTTGTTTGTGTTTTCAGATTAAAGCCGCTTTAGTTCAGATTTACAGAAACGAACGTCTTCAGGAAGTGACGCTGCAGAAACAAACGCCTCATTCTGTCGTCCTTCGTGTGACCTTTGACCTCAACATGGAAAATGCAACATGCTTCTAAAAGAGTCTTGTGTCTCCAAATCAGGATTATTATTTTAAAAGTTTAGAGACGTACAGTCCAGTTCATCTTTCTGCTCCTACAATCATACAAACGTGCAAATACAGAACATGACTTATTCTGCAGAAGCTTTTCATTGGTCGGCTGATAAACAGGTCTGGTTCTTAATGATTAATAATATTAATGATGCTGTTTACATCCGTCAAAGTGTCTCGCTCTGATCTCACGTTAATAACCTGAGGGCGTGCAGACATCAGGCTGTCCCCTCCCCGACTCCAGTCCTTTGATACTGAGTCCAGTAACGAGATACAATAAATAACAGCAAGTGTTTCTCTGACAGGGTTCCAGGTTTTAACAGAACGCAGTCTGGAGTTTTGGACAGCAGGTGGACAACAGGCAAACAAAGGGTCACGAATGGATCTGGTTTTACGCAGCTGATGCTGATCCAGTAACAAATCCCTGGATCGGGCCATATCCCGCTTCTGCAGATTGGCCGTTAATCTGCCGCCGGACCCGGCTCTGTGTGCGAGGACACGTAGGAACGGGACAGGTTGGAAGGACACTGCTGTCTATAAATATTACTGCGCTTATGGCGTTGAGGATTCATCGGACCTCAGAGGCCTAGAAGCAGCCGACCGGGTCCGACCGATAAACCAGCTGATATCAGCTCATCACACGTGTTCTGATATCGGTGTATATCTCAGAGATACGCTTCAACTCATTCACAAGCACTGTCTCCATCACGCAGTTTGTCCACCAGAGAGCGCTGCAGCTGCATGCTAGCAGCGTCCAGACTGCAGCGTCTCAGCAGCTGCTGGACTGTGATGAGACGTGCTTCATCGTTCATGCTCCCCTCAGGATGAACTGTAACAACTCTGTTGATCCTCTGACTTTCCATCTAGCGCCACCATCAGGTCGACGTGTTAACGTGATACCTGCTAACCATCAGCATGCTAACATGCTGCTGTTTAGCAAACATCTCTGCATCTAAGTGCAGCTTCACAGAGCTGCTAGCGGCTGCAGACTCATCGTGTCGGTTCAGTTCTTCATTGGCAGTTCACATCTTTTTGTCTGCAGTCAAACTCTTTCAGAAACACTTTATTTTCAAGTCTGAAGTCGTTTTTTGTAACAAACGGTTTGCAGGACAATTTCTGTTTTTATCCAAAACACTCAGCATGAAGACGATGAGCTTCTCAACAGGAGCTGCTTCACTGGAGAGTTTCAGAGTTTCAGTCTGTGGTGTGAAGTAAAACCAAGTCTGAGAGAGGGGGGAGAGTCAGGGAGAGTCAGGGAGAGTCCGGGAAACCAGGCCTTAAATGGAAGTGTGGGAGAGGAGCCACGAAGAGCTCTGAACCGTTTTATACCGGAACATCCCCCCTCCACCTCCCCCATCACGTCTCTCTGCTGTCAGCTCAGATCTGTTGGTTAAACTCTGCAGAGGACTCACTGTGTCCCCGTTGCCTTCAGGTCAGTTCAGTGAGATAAATTACATTCTGGGAGGCGGACCAAAGTTTAGCGAAGCTTGAAATGGTTTTTATCTTTTGTGAAAATGTGAGTTAGCTGTTAACTCCATAGTATATTTGTCTCTTTCCTTTCTTTCTGTTGTGTTGTTAAAGGAACAGCCCAAAATTTTAGGACTTGGTTAGCCTAGCTTAGCACAAAGACTGCAAGCAGGGGGAAACTGCTAGCCAGTGTAGCAGCAAACAGCTAGCATAGACAACAATATGTTACTTAAGTTTTATAGGTAGTTGATGTTAGATAGCTTCAAAACATTAGCATATCTAACATTATCTATCTTTTTGTAAATCACTGGTGTTAAACCAACATGTGTTTAGCCTAGCTTAGCACAAACACTGGACGCAGGGGGAAATGTTAGCCTAGCTCCATCAAAAGAGGAAAAAAAGAGAATCCACAAAATTTCTTTTTGACATTTTCAGCCACAATAATTACAATGTTCTCGTGGTGATCGTGGATTATTGTAGTATATTAACAATTGGGGCAGGTTATGCTAACATTAGCTAATATTAGATATTAGATAATTTTAATTTTAGAGGACCTATGTTAAATTGAATTCTAGCTGTCTAAAACTATTTCAATTAATTCCCAAAAACTACAACCTTCAGTTGCTAATGAGCCAACATTATTTAGCTAGACAGCATTATCTAATCAAAACGTTAGCTTGTTAGCTAATAAGAAATTTTATATATTTGAGCAAAACTATGTAATTTAGTAAATCTTCTTGTCTTCTCTGGAGTCAGATATCAGTTTCATCTCTATGTGTCCAGCACAGAGAGAGGTCCAGGACGTGGTTAGCCTAGCTTAGCACAAAGACTGGAAGCAGGGGGAAATTGCTAGCCTAGCTCCATCAAAAGAGAACAAATCCATTTTCAAACACCTTCCAACAACTCCAGATAAGTTAATTCACAGAGTCACTAGAGTATTTTCCATCCTTTTTGTCTGGTGATCAGTTTAACAAAATCTGATTTCTTTTCCATGTTTATAATTTTTACTGGCTCGAAGAGGTAAAACCATCATTGTTTCGCAAGAAAAAGCCAAAAATCGAAGAACAGATGGATAATTTTGTGTAGCAGAAATGATTCATCGTCTCACAACCCTAAAACATATCTCCCAGGTTCAGAGCTCATCCAACTGACAAGTTTAAAGATCCCGCCATCCTGTTACGTGGTCACTCAGTCAGTTGACTAATTAGTCATCAGGTAACCAATGAGATAATTAATTGATCAACTAGACAGGTCATCATTTATGCCTTCTTTGTGACGTGTGGAAGTTACCATAGTAACCAGTTTCCCACCAGCAGTCTGAACATCCAAGTCGTAACTGACAGTTAGCTGAGCCCCACCCCCCTTAGTTACTGTTGCTATGCCAGTCAAACTTTACAGCAACAGATTTTTATCAATATTCACAACGGATCCTGATTTCAGACAGAACAACAACAGCTTCTGAGTTTTAGTCGGCAACTGTTTATTTTGTCGGCTGAAATGAAAACTGTTACTAGCGGATTTTTTCAGCTGCAGCTAGCTAGCTAATTAACTTTGTGAGTTGGCTGAAAAATCCATCCCTGGCTGAGTTTTTATTGTTTCCAGTGTTATGGAGCAGTCTGATCTAATAAAGATCAGGACAGAGCCGCTAACTTTAGCCTTTAGCCCAAGTCCCACACACAGGATGGTCCAGTACTGAACAGGTAACCCAACAAACTAATAAAGTTAGCTAATGATATGCTAATTCTTGGCCTTGGAAGTACCACTCGATTAATACTGCAGGTAGTAAGCTAGTTAGCTGGACATGCTAACGTCAGCAGCTTACATTAGAGCAGATAAACACACTGTTTAATCAATTCCTTAAACTTCTTTCGTTTTTGTTTTTTGAAAGGCTAAAAAAACAGCCGACCCTCCAAACTCTTAACATACTGCGTCTCTCTCTGACTACAGCTCCACGTACACCTGCTGTCACTAGTTACTGTTGCTAAGCTGTGATTGGACAACCACTGTTCGAGGAAGGGGTTTAGGACGAACGAACGAACGGTTGGGACTGATATATCCAACTTGGCTAAATAACATGGAAGTGCCTGAAAAAACGAACAAGCACGGAGCCTCACATCAGCTAAAGTTGGTATTCAAGGTAATTAAGCTTAAATTTAATGGATAGTGTTAATACTGAGAGTCTTTCCATCTCCACCATCCATCCCATATGAGCATTAGTAAAAGATTAGCAGATTAGCTGAGCCAAAATTCCCAGAATACCTTGCTCACTATGCTCGCTACACTTCACTGCACGTCCACCAGACTCTTCCATCCTTCAAAATCCACATTTCCAAACTAAATACTGTGTGAGATAACAAACAGCAGGACAGCCGTCCTCTTCCAAACACTGCTTTCAACCGGTCTGACATTGTTTGTGCTGTCTGAACATCCCTCCCTATGTGCTGCCCAGAGCACCATATTTACTTTCTGCAACTTTATTTAGGTGTGAAACTTAGCTCCATGTAGTTGTTTCAGGTTTCATGCTTCAGAAAACATGATGGTACGCGATACTAACCAGGACACTGTAAGACGCACACACACACAGGAAGGATTAAGAGTTGGATCATAAAGATAAGAGCAGATTTTCCACGGAGAGCTGGAGACAGACAGAGAACATTAAACTGCTGTAACGTCTGAAACAGGTGAAACACTGAGTCCGGACGCCGAAGCATCAGACTGTGACTTTGTAAAAAGCAGCTGTTACTCCACAACCACAACACACCTGAGGACTGCTGCAGCACAAGTAAGGCTCCAGAAACCAGCGGCGCAACGTCACCTGTACGACGAGAAACCAGCGGCGCAACGTCACCTGTACGACCAGAAACCAGCGGAGCGACGTCACCTGTACGACCGGAAACCAGCGGAGCGACGTCACCTGTACGACCGGAAACCAGCGGAGCGACGTCACCTGTACCACAAGAAACCAGCGGAGCGACGTCACCTGTACGACCGGAAACCAGCGGAGCGACGTCACCTGTACGACCGGAAACCAGCGGAGCGACGTCACCTGTACCACAAGAAACCAGCGGAGCGACGTCACCTGTACGACCGGAAACCAGCGGAGCGACGTCACCTGTAAGACAAGAAACCAGCGGAGCGACGTCACCTGTACGACATAAAACCAGCGGAGCGACGTCACCTGTACGACAAGAAACCAGCGGAGCGACGTCACCTGTACGACCAGAAACCAGCGGAGCGACGTCACCTGTACCACTAGAAACCAGCGGAGCGACGTCACCTGTACGACAAGAAACCAGCGGAGCGATGTCACCTGTACCACAAGAAACCAGCGGAGCGACGTCACCTGTACGACAAGAAACCAGCGGAGCGACGTCACCTGTACGACCAGAAACCAGCGGAGCGATGTCACCTGTACCACTAGAAACCAGCGGAGCGACGTCACCTGTACGACAAGAAACCAGCGGAGCGACGTCACCTGTACGACATAAAACCCACGGAGCCACGTCACCTGTACGACAAGAAACCAGCGGAGCGGCGTCACCTGTACGACCAGAAACCAGCGGAGCGGCGCCACCTGTACGACCAGAAACCAGCGGGCGGCGTCACCTGTACGACCAGAAACCAGCGCGGGCGGCGCCACCTGTACGACCAGAAACCAGCAGAAGCGGCGTCACCTGTACCACTAGAAACCAGCGGAGCGGCGTCACCTGTACGACAAGAAACCAGCGGAGCGGCGTCACCTGTACGACATAAAACCCACGGAGCCACGTCACCTGTACGACAAGAAACCAGCGGGCGGCGTCACCTGTACGACCAGAAACCAGCGGAGCGACGTCACCTGTACGACCAGAAACCAGCAGAGCGACGTCACCTGTACCACTAGAAACCAGCGGAGCGACGTCACCTGTACGACAAGAAACCAGCAGAGCGACGTCACCTGTACCACTAGAAACCAGCGGAGCGATGTCACCTGTACGACAAGAAACCAGCGGAGCGACGTCACCTGTACCACAAGAAACCAGCGGAGCGACGTCACCTGTACGACAAGAAACCAGCGGAGCGACGTCACCCGTACGACATAAAACCAGCGGAGCGACGTCACCCGTACGACAAGAAACCAGCGGAGCAACTTCACCTGTACCACAAGAAACCAGCGGAGCGACGTCACCTGTACGACATGAAACCAGCGGAGCGACGTCACCTGTACGACCAGAAACCACCTGAGCTGAAAAAGCCCTTCTGTGAAACACGTCCACCTCATTCTCACAGTGTCACAGGAGCTACGACCCCCGACTACAAACCAACCAATCAGAATACAGCAAGAAGTGTTGGGGGGCGGGGCAGGAAGCAGCAGGGTTGATGGGAAACGTGGTCTTAATGTGGAGAAGAGAGCACTGGTTTACTGTTATCGAGGTGGGAACAATAATCTGACAGTGATGGTTTCAATGATACACGGAGACACTTTAAAATAGAAACCAGCAACCAGTGAGTGTGTGTGTGTGTGTGTGTGTGTGTGTGTGTGTGTGTGTGTGGGAACCAGTGATCCCAGGCTGCAGCTCCTTATTGGGACAAAAGGAAAGAGGCTGCTGCATATTTTGGAAACTCACTCTCGGAGGTCGGAGTCGCCTTCTTGGACTTCTTGTCAGCCGGAGAGTTTTCTGCCGGGTCTGCAGGAGGACGAGAGACAGACGCACAGAGACAGAGGAGTTTAAAACCTGTATTTATTAACTGCTTCAGTTTGTTGAAGTGAAACAAACCCGTCTTTCTTTCTTTTAGTTTTTAGTTCAACAGCAAACACATGACAAAATCTTCTTATAAAACAGGAGAAACGATACGTCCTGACTGTTTCTAACGAAGCCGAGGGAAGTAACGGCCTGACATGATTTGTGGAACACAAGGAAGAAACAGATACGTAACTGAAAGTGTAGCTCGTAGCAGCAAAACAGCAGAAACAAGAAAAGGCTTTAAATTATGAATTTGACTCGTTAGCTGCTTCCATACGCTGTATATGTAGTTTATTTTGTCATACATCAGATTCCCGTACGCCGCGGGCCGCCAGTTGAACGGGCCCGGTCTAAATCAGTGGATCAACATTATTTGGAAATTTTATTAAATGGAAAAACTGATCAATTTCTGAGAATCAAAGAAAATATTTTTTGACAGAAATTGGAAAAAGTCGACGATTTACATGAATCCAGATATGGAATAACTGCAAATCACAGTGTTGACAACTGTTCAATGACCCTACACAGCAACCAATCAGAACACGTCTACACAGCAACCAATCAGAACAGGTTTACTGATATCAGCTGAGAGAAGCTCTTTGTTTGTTTCACCAGCTGTGAAAAACAGTGTTGTTGGAGAAATAATGGATCGGTCTCAGTATTGGTATTATTAGTATATTATTATTATTATTATTATTATTAGTATCTTCGGGCCAATCCGGTGAAATACTGTTTCAGCGCTCCATTTTACAGTTATATTGTAAATATATTGACTATAGCGTTTGAAACAGAGCAGTCAGACGATAAACAGGAAACAGGAAGAACGTAGAGTCACGATAACGAAACCTCCAGATTCTCTTTATTCGGTTTCATTCCTGAAAACAGTTCTGGAACGACAGACAGGATTTGTCTGAAACTTTTCCCCATAAAATACTTAACTGCAGATGTTTACTCTCTAGTGATTAAAATGTCACAACAGCTGTTGTACTTTGAGCTGAATGCTAACTATGCTAACAATGCTAACGCTTGTTTCCAGGAACCTACTTCAGAGATGTTTGATAAATACAGAACAGTTTGTGTTGATTTATTTTAATTACAGGAAACTCCAGGCAGACTGCTGGGGGGGGGGACAACAGGCAGTTCTGCATGTAGTTTATAGGTACGTACAGGTATATTACAGGTCAGTCCAGGTGTTTACATATGCAGGTAGCAGAAATGATGAAGGGCCATGTTTTTAGAAATAAAATGCAAACTTGAGATCTCTTATTAGCCGAATTAAAGACAAAATGATTGCAATTAAGTTATTAAGTTTAATCTCCATTCACAGCAAGAACACTTTCTGTTTCTGCCACTATGAGAAAGAAGTTCACTGAGGGTGCAGATGTGTTTGAGTTGTAAACATTAACACAAAAAGCAAACCAGCGCCTGTTTCTGCGCGACACGTCAGACTTTTTTTGGTTTGCAAATGTTTACTTACTGAATTCTGAAGATGGATGTTTTTAGAAAAATGTCTTCATTCACAGCCAAGTTAAAGACAAAATGATTACAAATAGGAATAAGTTGAGATGGAGTTTCACGTTTAATATCTAAAGTCCACACAAACCAAGAAAAATCTACATCCCGGATTATTTAAGGGAGTTTTGTGACAAAGAAGCATATCAGAGTTCACTGAGAGCTCTGAGTCGTAAACAACAGAAACGACCACGTGAGGCCCGTTTGTCTCGAGGACAGGAAATTCAAGAAATGTTTGGGGCTGCAAATGTTTACATCATTTTGTCACACAGTCACACTGATTAATAAAGTTTCGACTGAAACCATCAGGACAGAGCGAGGAAGAGGAACAGCAACAACATCAGCAAACAGGAATCAGCAAGGAAAATTAAAATCCCAGGTTTTTTAAGGGAGTTCTGTGACTTTCTTCAGTATGAAAAAGGTTGAAAATGAATGTTTAAACGTTTAAACAATTATAGATACTTAAATGGCAAATGCTATTTAAAGTGTTCATCCTCTGGGAACAGACCAACAAAAACAAGCCCTTCCTTGTGCTCTGCTGACTTTTATTCCTACAGCTGGAGTCAGACGCAGACGCAGCATTATCTGATTTAAGATATATAAGAAGGTGTAAACAGGAACAGTTCTTACCGTCGACGAGGACCATACAGGAACATTCAGCTCTGCCCGCCGAGTTCTCGGCTCTGCATTTATACTGGCCTTCGTCCTCTGGTAGAGCTTTGTCTATGGTCAGAGAGCACAGGCCTCCTGCAACACAACACAGTACACCATCAGCAGGACAACCACGAGTCACAGTCCTGCATTCAGACCTCACTGCAGTCAAAGTATAATCAGCTAAAGTTACTTAAAGTCGTCCCTGTGCAGTAAAACGCTTCCTGTCAGTGTTTATTATATCTGATGTTTCTGGATTCATATTCCTGCTGCATTCATGTGTGTGTTGCATTTTACTGCTGCAGATGTTTCAGGCTGAGCTCATTATAACTGCTTTATATCCTGTTGGGCAGTTTAACCTGCAGCAATGCATCATGGTCTATAAGATCATCGCGTGTTTGCAGCGTCGCCGTCCTGTGAGAACCACGTATCAGAGAAACAGCCTGTTTTCAGCTCTGCGACGATGCGTTTCCCAGCTGATCCGAGGGGGGGTTAAAGAGTTTATTCAGCTTCAGGAGGAGGAGAGTTTCCTCAGCACGTGAAGGAAACTCTTCATCCTTCAGCTCGTCACAAACACCTGGAGATACGAGGTTTCCACCGGACAGGAAGGGGATGAAACGCTGTGATCTGTAAAGTAACTGAAGCCGTCAGACAAACGCAGGGAAACGTTCCTCTGAGATGTCGGAGAGTGGAAGCAGAAAGCTGCAGAAAAGGGAGATCCTCAGGTAAAGTACAAGTACCTCGAGCTGGTAGTGAAGTACTGTACGTGAGTAAAAGTACTTCAGTTCCATCGTCAGTACAGAAACAGTTTACAGCAGCGTGAACGGCGATAAAAAGAGTCCAGAACAACATCGAGTGTCGTCTGTTTGAAATCATTTCTTCAGGAGGAATCCTCTCTGAGAGCCAGCCGCCGGTTAGCTTAGCTTAGCATAAAGACTGTAAACAGGGGGAAAAGGTTAGCCTGGCTCTGATTAACATGTTCTATCTGTATGAGAAATCAGATCTCTGCTCAGCAGCTCAGCGCAGAACTGATCAGCCCATTGATCAGGTCACAAGTCTGATATTAACGTGGCGTCGGGTCAGAGGTCACTGCAGGAAACGGCGAGCGTTGGTTGGCAGAACTCTGGAC